>NW_028324457.1:0-36572 GCF_052110815.1 Crocodylus siamensis | reverse complement strand
TGAACTACTGCAACAGCGACAGCGCTCTGGGATAATAACAATGTCAGAGGCCAGGAAGGAGCATCTGAGGGCTCTGAGCAAAGTATTCACGACCAAGGGCATCTTAGTGAGTATGAATCTAACAGCTAGCTCTAGCTATATTGAATACCATGGAAAAAGCTGTGTTGGACATGGAAAAACTTACCAAGTTCTCGTTGAAGGTTTCCTGGATTGAAAAAAAACATACATTGATTAAGTGCTTCACTACAACTTCATAAGCCTGGCACTTTGTGTTCTGTGCGACAACCTCTCTGTGGTGCTTATTCGCATACCGCCAGTAGTATCCAGGGTCCAGTTGCTGAGAACCGTGTCTCTTTTCTCCCCATCCTCATTGGTGTGCAAGGGCGAGAGAAGGAAACTCTTTTGTGCTTATTTCGACTGTGCTAACTTGCTTTGATCTGCTTTTTAAGAATTCGAATATATGGGACTGGGTGAATCAAGATTGTGTGCATGTTCACAGCCTTCTAAAATTGTGAAATTTCTAGGAGTTTTGATGATGTAAAAGAAAAGTGGGTCGAAGTTTGCTGAGGTGGCCTGTATGGTAGCATGACTGGTATGACAGCCTAAGATGGATGAAGCCTGTGCTCAAGAGCTCCAGGCTAGAAGGGGCAAGCTCCACGTAGGAGTTGTGTCTGGGGATGGTATTGTACTTTTCCATGTAGCTGAGTAGGGAGATGTTCTGGTGATACATAAATCCCTCTAGTGGTTTCAGGATGGGATCTAGTACCCACTGGTCTCTAAACAATGGGCATCTCTGGAGCGCTGGTAGGTCAGGTAAACACCTGTATGTGCTAGAGTCTAAAGACTTGAGATTCTTGAGTTTGCTCAAGGTCTAGAAAAGCTCATTTACTTTGGAAACCAAAAGAAAGCAGTGGAAAAGTAGCCCCCACCTACCCCAGTGGTGCTGAGCAGCTGTTTACTTACATAGATTACTGGGGGCATGACATTAAATATTCTGTCGTGTTTGACTAACCATATGAGTGTAGAGATGTGTCAGAAGGCAAATTCCTATTTCAAGGACAGAAAGTTATACAAGTTTTAACAGAATAACAGCTCCACTTTTCTTTAATAGTATGTATAGGCATTTGGGGAAGTTAGGGAGCAGTTAGAGTTAAAAATGGCCCCCGGACTGGATGGGAGGGGTAAGTGTCCACTGGGGGCTGTGGGGAGTAGGCTTTTTTTAGCCCCTGATTCCCCCACCTGCAGACAAGCAACACCCCCTGCCAAGCAACACTTTGCTGTGCTGGAGGTTTGGTGTGTGGCACAGTGCCTACTGGCCTCCCTTTGCTTGGCTGCTGTAAAATCTTATTCATACACGCTTTGATTTATTAGAATTAAATTATTCACTAACTATACTATATATCCCCCCTACCCTGTATTTACCTTTTATTCTGAAGAGATATACATTCAAGATTGTGAAACTTAACACAACCACTAGGATCACGCTCAGCGCCACCATCCAGGGATTCACATGGGGAAAGAAGAGAACTGAAAAACAAGATGCCCAGGGTTGCTTTAGTTTGTTATTGGTGAAAAAAAAATCAAATGTATTTATTCCAAGACCATCCATTAATAGTTCCTCTCAGGAGTTGACTGAGATATGAACGAGAGCAGGAACTCCTAGCAGGATGCAATAAATCAGAAATATGCTTTAATGACCAACGAACTGACTTTCCATAGTGATTTATCATGAATAAACAGGAAACATGCTAGCTCACCTTTACATGGCTAAGTGGAAATTATTTAACCATATAACTGCAATTTTTGGCTATTATGCCATGTTTGGATAGTTTTTCTATCTGTAATGGAAGAGGATCAATCTTTATGTGAATCTGCTAGAAACAAAATCCAGAAATACTTTAAACCCTCCTCCATGTTCTCCATCATCACACAAGTGCTAGCCATAGGTCTTTTTTTTTCTGACTAAAGCTTTGGGCTCTGTGTGGAATTACATATATGCTCTAATACCTTCACAGCCATAATACGAGGTACTGATCATGCTCAGGAGGAAGGTCTAGGGCAAACACTATTATACATCTAAACAGTGTATAAAAGCCAAAAAAACCACACTTAGAACTATATGCTAAGGGGTCCTCCATTCAGAAAAGCCAGGGTTGGACCCAAATGGTGGGAGGGGGTGTGTGGGTTTAGACGTGAAACAGGGAGGAGGGGCAAAGTGACGTAAGATCTGAGCTGGGGTAAGGGAGCTGGATCAGATGCAAATGGTGTGGGGGAAGAGGGTGGGGTTGGACAGAACTGGGGGTCAGGGGGGCGGTCAGACCAAAACTGGGGGGAGGGAGCAGAGTTGGAGCAGAAGTGGGGAGAATGGGGGGAAAAACTGGTCAGAACCAAAGCGGGGGGAAGTGGGGTCGGACCTGAAAGTAGGGTTCGGGGGGGCGGGTTTTGAGCACTACCAGGGGGGTGGATCACACCTGAAGCGGGGGAAGTGGGGAGTGGGTTCAGACCTGAAGTGGGGGGAGTGGGGTGCTGGGATTAGACCCGAACCAAGGGCAGTGGTGTGAGACCTGAAGTGGGGTGGAAGGGTGGAGCAGAGTCAGAACCGAGGGGAGGGGAGGGGAGGGGGTAAGGTCGAAGCTGAAGTGCGGGGGAGGGGTGGGAAACAGTTAAAACCTGGACTGACCAGGGCGTGGCCCCAAAGAAGGGGGGATGGGGTTGGATCCAAACCGGGGAGGAGGAGGGGTGAAGTTGGACCAGAACTGGCAGGGGTAGGATCCTCAGTGTGGGGAACGGAGTGGGGAATGCTGTCAGACCCAAACCGGGGTGGAGGTGGGGAGTGTGGTACTATGCAAAGCGGGGTGGGCAGTGTCAGATCAAACGAGGGGTTTAGGGGTAGCGGGGGCAGAATTGAAGCAGGGCGGAATAGGACCCAAAGAGGCGGAGTTGGGGAAGTGGGGTGATACCTGAACCGGGGAGAGAGGAAGTGCTGGGTTGAATGTGGGGCGTGGAGTAGGAGCCTTAGTGAAGGGGAAGAGAGGGGGGAGTGGATTCAGACAAGAACCAGTGGGAAGCTGGGGTGGGGATCAAGGTCAGACCGAAAACAGCGGGGAGGGTGGAGAGGCAGGGTTGGACTCAAAGCAGAGGAGGAGTGAAGCAGGGAGCATGGTCAAACCCAAACAGGGGGGCAGGGGCATGTGGAGTCAGAACCGAAGTGGGCGTGGGAAACCGGGTCAGATCCAAAGTGGGGAGGGGAAAGCTGGTTCATACCCGAAAAGGGGTGCTGGGGCCAGGGTCAGACCCATACTGGGTGGGGTGGCATTGGACCTGAAGCCAGGTAGGTGGGGAGTGGGTTCGGACCTGAAGCAGGAGTGGGGGCTGAGGGGAGGGTCGAGTCAGACCCGAATTTGGGGGGGGGAGCCGAAGGTCTCTTTATTCTGACCCTATGATGAGTGGCTAAGAGCTCTGGGACTCTTCAGCCTGGAAAAGCGCAGGCTCAGGGGCGATCTGGTGGCCACCTACAAGTTTCTTAGGGTTCCTCACCAGGATCGGTGGGAATCACCAGAGTGCCCCAAAGGATGACAAGGTCAAACGGTCACAAACTTCTCCATGACCGTTTCCGACTCAACATAAGGAAGAACTTCTTTACTGTCCCAGCCCCCAAGGTCTGGAATAGACTGGTGCAGGAGGTGGTTCAAGCACCTACTCTGAACACCTTCAAAAGACACTTGGATGTTTATCTTGCTGGGATCCTGTGATCCCTGGTGACTTCCTGCCCCTGGGCCAGGGGGCTGGACTCGATGATAGTTTGAGTGACTGTGTCTGCCAGTTTCTTTAAGGTAAAATTTCCGAAGTTTGAGGGAGATAAAATCCAGATTCACATAAATAGCAAACACACAGTTCAATGGATTTCTATTATTACCCCATGGAAATGTTAGCCATGTTTGTTTGCTTCATATTTCACTTGGTTTCCAGTGGAGGTGGTTCACTGTAGGGTGTGGATGGAAACTTACCTGATATATGAGCTGCTGATTCCTTCTCTCGGTCGAGGAGGCTGTTCCTGATCCAACAGGACAAGTTCTGGTCTGAATGTCCATTTATGACAGCAGAAATTTCTGTTTCAAACAGGCCATTCACCTTTGGGGATTTGATTTCAGAAACCGATGGTATATGATGCCCCTGGGCATTTCTCCATAGAACCTGGGGCTCTGGGTACCACTCAGCTGATCGACATGTCACGCGGATCCCTCCCTTCTGGTAATCCTCCACAGCGATTACAGGATTAGAGCCTAAAGCTAGAAAAGAAAGAAATTATATTTCTAAAATCTGTTAGTGAATTTAGCAGAAGTCCCAAAACCCTGTTTCTGAGTAACCACAGAATGAACCTTTGCAGACATGACATCTAGCAAAGGAAAGAAAGCAATTGAAACTGAAGCAGATCAGGTTAAACAGAGCAGAGGGGCTTAAAGCAGGTAATCCATATATATTATATACTTTATCTGGTTCCAGGACAGAGTCTGGAACTGGTACTGTTCAATATCTTCATTAGTGGCTCCGATGAGGTAATAGAAAACACTCTGTCCATGTTTGCAGATGACGCCAAACTATGGGGTGAGGTTGAAACAAACTAGAGGGCAAGGAGCAAATCCAGGTGGATTTGGACAGGCTGGGGAAGTGGGCAGAACAGAATAGGATGCAGTTTATCAAAGACAAGTCCCATGTGTTGCTCCTAGGGAGGAAGAATCATCAACACTCCTATAGCCTGGGAGGTGCTATTCTAGGTAGCACAGCAGCGGGAAGGGATCTCGGAGTCGTAGTCAACTCCAAAATGAACGAGTCACCAATGTGATGAAATAATAAGTAATAGGGCTGTGCAAAATTTCCCCAGCTGTTTTGTTTTGACTTGGTTTTGACTCATTTTGAGGTCGAAACAGCAAAATCAAAAGGAAACAAAGGGCGTTGAAACAGCCTTGAAACAAAATGAGGCTAGTCAAAACATTTCGAAAGTCAAAATATTTCAACTATAATGCTTCATCCCTGGCACAAGATCAGTCAGGAGACAAGGAGTCAGCTCAGCTGGGATGACTTCCCGTGCCCATTTGAGCTAAGGAAACATGGAAACAGAGTGGAAACAGCCTTACTGTTTCAACAAAGCAAAATGGAACAACTGTTTCAAACTGAACTGAAATTCGATATAAAACGCCATTCCATTGAAACCTTGAAACTCAAGTGAAACAAAACAGTGCCTTTTTGCACAGCCCTAATACATAAAGCTAACCACACTCTTTCTTGCATAAGTAG
Source organism: Crocodylus siamensis (assembly GCF_052110815.1). Taxonomy (NCBI): domain Eukaryota; kingdom Metazoa; phylum Chordata; order Crocodylia; family Crocodylidae; genus Crocodylus; species Crocodylus siamensis. Next base: position 31,277 of record NW_028324457.1, on the reverse strand, counting down.
GTGCATCACAACCATGTCTGGCGAAGGGATACTTCCCCTCTTTGTAGCATTGGTCAGGCCGCAGCTGGAGTACTGCATCCAGTTTTGGGCACCAGGCTTCAGGAGGGATTCAGGAGGACCAATTGAGGGACCTGAATCTCTTCACCTTCTGCAAGAGAAGGCTGAGAGGTGATCTTGTGGCCATCTACAAGCTCATCAGATGGGGCAGCAGGAACTATGGGATGCAATGTTTACCAGACGGTCATTGGGGTAACTAGAAAAAATGGCTACTAATTGCAGGAGCGCAAATGTAGATTAGACATCAGGAAAAAATTATTCGCAGTGAGGGATACCAAAATATGGAATATGTTTCCAAAGGTGCTATCCCCTTTCTTGGAGGTATTTAAGAGGGGATTGGAGAAACACATGCTGGGGTCATCTGACCCCGCACTCTTTCCTGCCCAGGGCAGAGGGTGAGACTAAATGATCTGATAGCTCTCTTCTGACCCAACACTCTGTGATATCTATGAAATTATATTATTGCTTTATCTTATAGTAATGATTAATGTAACTAAATGTATTGAATATTGCTTTATAATAGATATTTGTGTTCAAGCCTCTTAGATGTGAAAACAAAGCAGCCTCATCAGTGAAAACTCTAAATTAGGTGAATGGAAGGGGATAAAAAATCCTCCCTTCCCAGAAGTGCACATTTCAAAGGAACATAAATCCCAACCAATTGACATCATCCAAGTCCACAACAGAACTGGTTCACTTCAGATTCAGAAGTTTCCATGAAACAATGACATGTGAAAAAGGCAATCAGAGAACAGTTAGTAGAGTATTAGAAAAAGCCATCTATGAAGATAGGGTAAAGGCTGGAGGGAAAAGGGGAGGGGGTCGCCCCCCATGACGGAGCGGTGGTGATTAAGGAGATTGTAGGTGTATGTTACTTCCATGTCTAAACTTGCAAAAGAGGTCCAGATCATAGGCTCAAATCTTGTCTCTGTACAGGGCACATAGTTACAAGGTTTTGCTAAGAAGGGCTGGTTGTAGAAACTTATCCTGGGAATTGACTGACTACAGACTGACAGGATTCAAATTAAACAGAAAAAGAAGGAAATTAGGACTGTAACTGAGGTTTGGGATTTGAAAAGAGAAAGGTTTATCTTAGGGGAACATCTGGGCTTTTCGAACCTAGGAAAACAGAGGCAGAAAGGGCTATGTTTGCTATCTGTAACTATACTGGGGAGTAAATATGAGAAACGAAAAAGCACTATTTAGGATAATGTTAGTCCAAGAAAAATGAATATAACTGGGATGTGAAATTAGAAGGTCCCAAGCACTGAGAAATCGAGAGCAAAGAAAAACTAGCTGCTTTTCAGACATTGCTTAAAGTTATTAAATACTAACAAAAATTGAAATATGCCTGAAATGTGAAAATGGCTGGATAAAATTTAAATACAGTGTCTAATTGGAAAATAATTCACACATACGTTCCATGAAGTTGGCATATTTTGAAAGAGAAAAAACCTGAAAACCATGCCGATAAACTGACACAAGCCACTGACCTGCTACCTTCAGTTCTATTACAGCTTCTTCATAAGAAATACCATCATCAACAAAGCATTTGTATTGCCCTTCATCTGGAGGCCCAATATTGAGAATCCTCAAGGAAACGTTTCCATCTGTGAGGCCATCTTTCCAAAACACTGTCCTTCTCTTGTATTCTGGCATCTGTCCTCCCAACTGATCTCTCCCATCACGGCACAGATGAACATAATCTGTAAACTCAGACGGGTACCACCTCACTTCCATGTCCTTAGCGCTCATGTTGGGGGACAGCCAGCACGGCAATACGATCTCTTCCCCCACAATGGCAGTGATTGGCTGATCAGGTCCAACAACTGTAAACTGGGCTGCAAAATGTACCAAAAACACCTCAAAATAAACTCAGATGTAAAAAGAGAAATCAGAGATACTCAACATGAGATGGATTACCACCTGGCAGAGTTTAAGCTTGGACTGGTAAAGTGACAAATAACTGAAAGCACAGGTTTAAAATAGAAAGGGCTGAGCATCTTTAACTGCAGCTGACTGCCCAACATAAGATATTCAGTGGCTGAGAAATGATAGTATATCCTGAATAAATCCAGCCTAGGTATTTTTTTGTCATAGAAATGTCAACATTTTTAATTGGATATTTTCTGAACATTGTATCCCAGAAAAAATGTTGGTGCCTTGATGATTTAATCACATTTTGTAATTAGATACCAATATCAAATCATTGAAATGTCACATAAAAGAGAATTTTCCTCCTCAGTGTTGGTTTAGAAAAGCCAGTGGAGCGAGGAGAAGGAGGATGTAAGGATACTGTGGGAACGAGGAACATAGAAGCGCACAGAAATATGGAAATATGATCGGACGATAGAGAAAGCGCTATTCTTCTGTATGTTTGGGGAGAAAGAGGAAAACTTTTTATCTTAGATGTAGTTATTGTTTCTTCTTACACAATGATGTTAATGCCATCTAGAATTTCTCACTAATTCTTTTCCATTTGCCAGGAAAAACTAGAATTGGTGCAATGTGTCAATATAACACTAAACAAACTTTTCAGCAGCAGCAGAGCACACATTAGCACGGAGCAGACACCTACCTGATTCCACCTTGTAAATATGAAAAGTAATGAAGAACGTGAGTAAACCAGCCAGCGATGGGAAGACTCTGGAGATTTGGCACAATGAGGAAGGCATCTTCTTCACTGAAACTTGATCCAAAAGCACAAGGGGACAGCAGAAAAGTATTCACCTGGAGAACATAGAGCGCTGGTTACCACCGCTGTGTACTGGATAAGATAGGAGGAGGACAACACGCACACGTATACAAGGGGAACAACCGTGGTTTGAATAAACTTATGAAAGTGCAGAATTAAAACAGTCGCAGAAACACAAATTCCAGGGTTATCCCTGATAACTCCCTCCCTCTTTACCCCTAAATGAAAAATCATGTGTTGAGTAAGGAGACCATTAAGAGTTATCATTACATTTTAGACCATGTTAAATGAATGAAATCTAGAATTTTAATACCGTGCGATGGTAAAAAGGAAACATGGGGTCCAGATATAGTGACATGCCAGTACAGCTGTTCAAAGAAACATGAGATTTATCTTCTTCAAGCTCTTCAGACTACTGCGTCAATGGCTGTGGCAAACGTGGGCAGTGTTTCATAGATTTCATAGACATCAGGGCTGGAAGGGACCTTGGAAGATGGAGTCCAGCCCCCCGCCCAAAGGGCAGGAAGTCAGCTGGGGTCACAGGATCCCAGCAAGATAAGCATCCAATTTGCTTTTTGTAGCAGGGTACTAGGGTGCCTGCTACTGACGTTAGGAATAAGGGCTGCTGAAGCTCCCTAAGGCAGCACAGGTGCTGGTTGCCAGAGCAACCAGGCTGGTCACATGACCGGAAAGGGGCAGAGCTAGGCCTTTATAAACAGCCCAGGCCAAAGCCCAGCAGCAGTTCCCTTCTGGCAGCCTGAGGTGCAGGAGCTCTGCAGAAGAGTCCAGCAGAGCACAGGCCCCGGAGAGGGCAGGAAAGCGTGAGAAATGTGGCACAGGCCCCGGAGAGGGCGAGTACCGTGGGAAACACGGAGCGTGGGCCCGGATGCGGGGGTGACTGCGCGACGTATGAGAGGCAGGCCCCGGGGGGGGCGCTGCCTGGACGGGGCAAGCCCCGGAAGGGGGCAAGCCTAGTGAGAAACCTCGGAAGGGGGCAAGTTAATTGAGAAGCCCAGTGAGGGCAATGAGCGCATGAGCGCAGGGGGACTGGCCCCAGTCGGCCACGGTCTGGGAGAAAGAGAGGCCCCAGAAGGGGCGCGTAGATTGAGCAGACCCCAGGGGGGAGAGTGGATATAATTAGTAGGCCCAAGGGGGCTAGCGAACAGAGGGGGCTGGTTGCGTGACAAGCCCAGGGGCGCCGGTAAAAGGGAGCTGGTTGCGTGACAAGCCCAGGGGCGGCAGGGAAGGGCGCCTATAAGAAACTGACCAGATAACGTCCGGTACAGCTGCGAGGCTTGGGGCGTGCTAAAGGGGAGGTAGGAGGCACGCATAGCCCTTAAGGCCGGGGTGCACCGAGTTGCCCCATAAGGAATGTTCCAGCGTAACGCCGTGTACGAGGGGATCAAAGGCAGCCTCCCTTACAGAACCATATACCAACATGACGTGGCGGGCAAGATAAGAGGGTGCTGGATCGCCCATTTGACACATTAAGGGGGCGCTAGGGGGATCACGGCCGCCCCTAGGCTCCCACCCCGTGACACTCTTGAAGGTGTTCAATGTAGGTGCTTGAACCACCTCCGCTGGCAAACTGTTCCAGACCTTGCGGACTCGGACAGTAAAGGAATTCTTCCTTATGTCCAGCCTTAAATGGTCTTGCAGTAGTTTATGACCGTTCGACCTTGTCATCCCTTGGGGCATGCTGGCAAACAAACATTCCCCCAGATCCTGGTGGTCACCCCTAATAAACTTATAGGTGGCCATCAGATCACCCCTGAGCCTGCGCTTTTCCAGGCTAAAGAGCCCCATGGCTTTCAGCCTGTTGGCATAAGGTCTGTTTTCCTGACTTTTGCTCATGTGCATGACTCTTCGCTGGATCCCCTCTAGCTTCTTCACATCCTTTTTGAATTGTGAAGCCCAAAACTGGATGCAGTACTCCAGCCATGGCCTCAGCAAGGCCGAGTACAAGGGGAGAATGACGTCCCGGGATTTGCTTGAGAAGCATCTGAGGATGCAAGCCAGCATTTTGGTTGCTTTACTAGCCGCAGCATCACATTGAAGGCTCATGTTCATCTTGTGGTCAACGATGACCCACAAATCTCTTTCTTCTGTAGTGCTAGCCAGCGTAGCACTGCCAAGCCTATAAGGATGCTGCAAGTTTTTCCTCCCAAGGTGGAGAACCTTGCATTTTTCGGCATTAAACACCAGCAGGTTCTTGTCCACCTATTTGCTGAGCCTGTCCAGGTCAGCCTGGATCGCCCTCCTGACTTCTGGTGTGGATGGTTTGCCCCAAAGTTTGGTGTCATTGGTAAACTTGGCCAGTCCGTTTCTGACTCCAATGGCCACATCATTAATGAAAACGTTGAACAATATGGGTCCAAGGACAGAGCCTTGGGGGACCCCACTGGTCACAGGACACCATAGTTTCATAGTTTCTAGAGTCGGAAGGGACCTGAGCAGATCATCTAGTCCAACCCCCTGCCATGGCAGGAAAGAATACGTGGTCAAATGACCCCAGCAAGATGTTCATCTAACCTCCTCTTAAACACCCCCAGGGTAGGAGCCCGCGCCACTTCTCTTGGAAGTTGGTTCCAGACCCTAGCCGCCCTGACCATGAAGTAGTGCCTCCTGATATCTAACCTAAATCTACCCTCTGCCAGCTTGTGGCCGTTATTCCTGGTCACTCCTGGCGGTGCTCGGGGGAACAGGGACTCCCCCAGTGTCTGCTGATCCCCCCTGACTAGTTTATAACAGGCCACAAGATCCCCCCTCAGCCTTCTCTTTTGGAGGCTGAACAGGTTCAGGTCCCGTTCCCTCTCCTCATAGGGCCTGCCCTGTTGTCCCCTGATCATACGATGGCCTCCTCTGAACCCTCTCCATGCTGTTCACATCCCTCTGGAAGTGTGGTGCCCAGAACTGGACACAGTACTCCAGCTGCGGCCTGACCAGTGCCGCATAGAGGGGGAGGATCACCTCTTTGGACCTGCTCGAGATGCATCTGTGGATGCATGACAAGGTGCGGTTGGCCTTCCTAACTGCCTCCCCACACTGCTGGCCCATGTTCATCTTGGAGTCAATGATGACCCCGAGATCCTTTTCCGCCTCTGTACTAACAAGAGGGGAGTTCCCCAACCTGGAGGTATGGTGCCGGTTATTCCTCCCCAGGTGCATCACTTTGCACTTGTCTGTGTTGAATCCCATCCTAGTCTCATTTGCCCACCCTTGTAACCTGTCTAGGTCTGATTGTAGCCTGTTGCACCTTTCCAGTGTGCCCATGTCCCCCCACATCTTAGTGTCGTCAGCAAATCTGAACAGGGTGCTTTTTACCCCTCGTCCAAATCACTGATGAAGATGTTGAACAGTGGGGGCCCGAGGACCGAGCCCTGCGGGACCCCACTGCCCACGTCCTTCCAGGTTGAGAAGGACCCATCCACTACCTCCCTCTGAGTGCGGCCCTCCAGCCAGTTGGCGACCCATTTGACTGTGTGGGTGTCGACACCACAGCCCCCCAGTTTCTTAATGAGAACGGGGTGAGAGATAGTGTCAAAAGTCTTCCGGAAGTCCAGGAAGATTATATCCACTGCTACCCCTGCGTCTAATGATCTGGTGATCTGGTTGTAAAAGGCCACCAGGTTGGTCTGACAGGACCTGCCACTGATGAACCCGTGTTGGTTGCCCCTAAGCATGCATTTCCCTGCTGGCCCCTCCTGGATGTGTGCCAGCATAATTTTCTCAAACAGCTTCCCTAAGATCGGGGTAAGACTAACTGGCCTGTAGTTTCCCAGGTCCTCCTTCCTGCCTTTTTTGAAGGTGGGGACCACGTTGGCCCTCTTCCAGCCTTCCAGCACCTCACCAGAGCACCACAAGTGCTCGTCAAGCCGTGCCAGGGGACTTGCAATGACCTTGGCCAGTTCCTTTAGAACTCTAGGGTGGAGATCATCCGGACCGGCTGACTTGAATACGTCCAACCCCTCCAGAAGCTCCCTAACTAAATCCTTGCTAACCCATGGTCCAGGTGCGTCTCCCCTGGGGCCCAATGGGGCCCAGCAGGGAGGTGGCTGTTCTGGTCCCTACTTAGGAAGACGGAGGCAAAGAAATCGTTAAACATGTTGGCTTTGCCGTCCGGTGTGACGACCAAGTTTCCCAACGTGTCCTGCAAGGGCCCCACATTACCCGGGACCTTCTTTCTACCCCCTATGTATTTAAGAAAGGACTTTTTATTGTCCTTAATCTGGGAAGCTAGTCCCAGTTCCATCTCTGCCTTGGCCTTCCTAACTACCCCCCTACATCCCCGAGCAACTATAGAATAGTCCTCCCTGGTGATGACCCCTTCTTTCCATTGGGTGTAAGCCTCCTTTTTAGCAAGGAGACATTCCCGGATGCTTTTGGTGAGCCACGGAGGCTTGTGTGCTCTCCTGCTCCCTTTGATCCTGTTGTAATCATTTTGCACTTGCTAAGTGCTATAGGTGGCCATGTTCGCACGTGTTTAATGTTTATGTAACAAGTGCTGGGTGGATGGGAGGCTCTGGGGCTGCAGCGTGGAAGCACCATGTGGCTGGAATTTTCCGCACGGGGTCTCTCAAGGGGAAGACCAGGGCTTGTCAATAATGTGACGGTCACCGCCCCGGGCCAATGAGAAAGCGCCACATGTAATTAGACCGCCCTGCATCACAGAGAGTATAAAAATCATCGCGCTGTGAACTTTGGGGTCTTTGCGCGCCCGACGGAACGTACCCTACGGACTGAATCGACACGGAGCGACCTTCGGCCTGGCCAGCCGGAGGGAAGGACGCCAGACCCTCCTGATCCTGGCGACCCTTCCCGGAGATACAACACCAGTGTGAGTGGGTGCTCACTGGTGCACCCAGCATAGTTGATTTTGTTTTGTTTAAACCTTATTAATAAAATTAAGCCTGACCTTTAAAGAGAGCGTGATCTGCGTAAGCCCGACTATCAAAAGATCCTGTCCACATGGCGTCACGAACAGGATGGTCGGCTGCAGATCATGACCGGGATGATCAGTCTCGTTGTCAGGCATGTCCTTGGGCATCCAGCTGCAGGCAGCTTGTGGATGCTGATGAACTTTGGCGCCATCTGCAATTTCATCAGCCTCCCAGCCACACCGATAATGACGGGACCCAAGTATTTTGTGTGTGGCTTGAGGAAGACCCCAGGAGACCTTGGGAAGCCCGTCTTACAGGCTGCGCTCTCGGCTGCGTATTAAGAGATCCCGCAGTCGCTTTCTCTATCCCGTCGGCCGAAGGGGAGCAGGTCGCCGCAGCCAGCGAGTTCCCCCCTCCCGAATGGGATGCCACCCCCTCCCAAGAGTGGGACGGTTGTGTGGAGGCGATCGCGGTGCTTGCAGGTGACAAGGGGTGCTTGCAAGGAATCGCTCCCCCCTCTCCATCCACGATCCCCGGCGGCGTCAGTCACCGGCGGCTGCACGCCCTAGCTGAAGATCTTGGGGTGTTAAAAGAAGGGAAAAAGAAGGGAAAGAAAGTCGCATGCTTGCGTGCTTGTCTTGAAACCCTCGTATCCACCCTTAACCGCTTGAATGATTATGAAGTGGCGGTTGTTACCATGAGCCGCGCCAGCAAAGATGGCGCCCTTCAACAACGGCCGAGCGGCGGAGACAAGCCAGAGCCCCCGCCCCCTGCTCCGCCCACTGCCCCACCACCATATTTGGGAGACAAGGCACCATCTCCACCGGTGACGCCGCTATATCCACCACTCCTTGAAGGGCGGGGCAAGACTCGTCCTCCTCCAGAGCCTCCTCCTCCAGCGCCTCCTCCGTCAGTGCCCAACTCCGTGCCAACCCCTCCACTTCAGGTTCATCCTACTGAGATTGTGAAAACCCGCCAGGACAACGACGGCAACATTATCACCGAGCAAACCACCAGAGACCGCGATCGTATCCCCTCGTGATGTCCGCCCGTCGACAGGACGAGGAGGCTGATACCGAACCTCTCATCTGCCCATCCATCACGCTGCCACCGCGAGACCCACGGGCACTGCCCCTGTCATTTGTGGGGCTATGGGTGAGACTTGTGGGGAAACCAAGGGGGTCGGGAGCAACTGCCCCCACATCAGGACCAAGTGTAATCCCACGCCGACGTCGGAAGCTATGGTTACTGTTTTTGATCTATTTCTTGTTGTTAACTAATGTCATTGTAATGCTTTCCTTTACAAAACGCGCGAAGCGAAGTTTAGATTTATCCCCATTACCCGTTGCAGATAACTTATTCCTCCGCACCTCACGGGAGTGGATGTTACTGGACACACCTCAGGCTCGGTTTGTGCCCACGCACCTAGCTCAGCTGCAGATAGCCCTTTTCATATAGCTGTTATCCCTGTTAATTACACAGAGTTATTTTTGAGTTTTACACGTAATTCTTCCGGTAACGAAACTATCCACTATTTAGCATGTAGAACGACTTGCTCCGTTAAAACCCTTACTTATGCATGGAAGTGGAATGGTACCCACCCGATTAATTGCACAGTCCAAGATGTGCCACAGGGTTGCTTTAATCTTACCCATGGGCCACCTTGGGGAGCACTGCACTCCATCGTGCCCAACCCCAATAATGTCACTCTTTCTATCCCATCACTTCCTCAAGCCGTTTTACAAACAGTAAAGGTTAAACTTTCTACCCTTGACACCCAGTGTTTTTGGCCGGGGTGTCACACTATTCCGTGTACCTTCAAAACGTCCATGTCCAGGAGGGCTTTTGAAGATATTACGGCATTCCGTTTGTTTTCCACAAAAGCTTTTATGACAATAGGGAGTAATTTCGGTTTATCTGCTCACCGTAAGGCATTTAAGACCTTTACCAACCACTTTAGCCCGGATCTCAAGTCATTATCGGCCCTTTTCAATACAAAACCCCCCCCACTAGTGGGGCTAATTCCAGCTCCCCATGACACCATGTTTTATTGCCAACGGGATGAAAATTCAACCCAGGCCATTTTATATAGTCATTTTCCATATCACTTGAACGTTTGTTGTATCTTGGTACAGGTTACCCTATGCCCTTATCAGTTTTCCAATGTCACTCATTGGACCGCCCCACCTACGCTCCCAAATAACGCTCGAGCACGCCGCAACGTACTTTCCACTGACCAAATCACAGGTGTCATGGGAGAACCAAAATTCTGGTCCAATATGACCCACACTGAGCATAGGAAGTTTGCTACCGGATGGACTTTATATGGTATGTTCGTCACTGGTGCTTCTGCCTCTGCTTTAGCCATTCAGCAGTTACAGACTTTAGAACTGTTGGCAAGACTCGCCAACGGTACAGCAGACGCTTTAGAAGTGTTTAATCGCCAGTTGCAGGACACCTCTAAAATGGCGTTTCAAAACCGTCTTGTATTGGATTTTATGTTAGCTAAAGAGGGTGGGTTCTGTGCGACGTTGAACCTCATTGCACCACATGAGACTTGCTGTCTCGTCATTTATAATGCCTCAGAACCCCTCTCCAAAGCTATCAACCAAATCCGCAAGGTAGCAGAAGACACACGCACAATCGTTCAGACCCCTTTTAATTGGTTAACAAGCACATTCCAATCACTATTTAACCTTTGGCTTTCGCCGTGGTTAGTAAATCTGTTAACCCCCCTGTTTACAATCTTGATTGTGATTTTAGTTGGGTCTTGTTGTATTGGCCTAGTTGCCCATTGTATCCGACGTCAGGTTACATCTGTCATGCTTATTGCACATCACAAGCACTTTCCCCAGACAAATGTGAACCCCCAAGAAATGAGGCGAAGCGCATTATAGAGCTAGTTCAGTAACCAAGTTCCATTTCTGTTTAACTAGTTAAATTTAATGATAATACTTACCTTGAACTGAACTAGACATGTTAAGGTTCCTGTTCAACTGCGCTTTGAGTGTTTGGGCCGTTGCCCCATTTTCCCTCTAAAGTTTAGAGTGTGTTAAGTAACGGAAGCAACTCCAATGTTCACAGCTGTTTAATGTTCCTTTTGTTATCTTATTATTGTAGTGGTTCGTTTACCAATTTGTTGTAAGCCACTTGGCTCACATGGCCAGGGGGGCATGTTGTAATCATTTTGCACTTGCTAAGTGCTATAGGTGGCCATGTTCGCACGTGTTTAATGTTTATGTAACAAGTGCTGGGTGGATGGGAGGCTCTGGGGCTGCAGCGTGGAAGCACCATGCGGCTGGAATTTTCCGCACGGGGTCTCTCAAGGGGAAGACCAGGGCTTGTCAATAATGTGACGGTCACCGCCCCGGGCCAATGAGAAAGCGCCACATGTAATTAGACCGCCCTGCATCACAGAGAGTATAAAAATCATCGCGCTGTGAACTTTGGGGTCTTTGCGCGCCCGACGGAACGTACCCTACGGACTGAATCGACACGGAGCGACCTTCGGCCTGGCCAGCCGGAGGGAAGGACGCCAGACCCGCCTGATCCCGGCGACCCTTCCCGGAGATACAACACCAGTGTGAGTGGGTGCTCACTGGTGCACCCAGCATAGTTGATTTTGTTTTGTTTAAACCTTATTAATAAAATTAAGCCTGACCTTTAAAGCGAGCGTGATCTGCGTAAGCCCGACTATCAGAAGATCCTGTCCACAGATCCTTGTTGGGATTACGTTCCTTTTTGACCATGATGAGTGACTTCCATCAATTACTACCCTCTAGGTCTGACCACAGAGCCAGTTCTCCAGCCAGCAGATTGTGGTGGAACTAAGGACACAATTGGCCAGTTTTGCTAAGAGGTGATCATGGGATAGCAGATCGAAGGCTTTTTTGAAGTCAAGATATATGACGTCAATATCTTCTCCCTTGTCCAGGTGATAGGTCACCTGGTCGTAGAAGGAAATGAGATTGGTCAAGTGAGACCTACCTGCAACAAACTCATCCTCAGGATGTTGGCATTGGCCAGTCCATTAAGGATGGCCTCTCTAATAAACTTTTCTAAGATCTTCCCCAGGATAGAGGTCAGGCTGATGGGCCTATAGTTAGCCAGATCCACTTTCCTCCCTTTCGTGAAGATAGGCACCACATTGGCTTTCTTCCAGTCCAGAGTGCCAGGTGTTTTCAAAGATCTGTGCTGAACAGTGTTGATCAGTACTGCATAATGAGCTGTATGCTCTGTAGTGTGGAAATGGTGTTTTGCAATGTCTGAGAGTTTCAAACAGTTTCAGAATCCTTCACTATTTCCAACAGGCCAAGAAGCCTAAAGGAGTTTCACTTACAGACAATGATGCAATTATCCCAGGTCCTAGGGTTAGACAGTCTCGTGGGATCACTGATGGAAAACAAAGACTCATCAGAAAAAGCTGCTGAGATATTTGGTTACTGAGTTTGGCCATGGAAAGGCAAGTTGTGGTTTTGACAAAATGGAATGAGTGGAAATTAATATAGAATAAGAGTATAAATTCAGAGTGTTCCTGATTATTTTCTCTGTGGATAGTCTTACTTCAGAATAAGTGTTTTGACATGTAGAGTTAATTGGGAATGGTTATTCTGGAATTACTCCCCCTGAACAGGAGACCTAAACTGAGTGTTTTAACTTTCAGTCAATCAAATGAGAAACCCATTTAACTTGGCTTAAGGAATATATCTTTGAGAAGGTTTTCCACTGCTGTGTAAAAGTAAAAGTGGGCACAGGCTTCTGCCAGGTGTCCATTCAATCCTGCACAGCAATACAGACATCAACTTTTGTTGACTTTGTGATGCCATAAACATTTTTATGCTGGCACAAAGGAAAAGGAAATAGATATCTGCACTCTATGTCACACAACAATGTGTTTGCTAAAAAAGGTAGCAATAATTTGTGCTGCTTTATTGTGGTGGATGTGTATTTTCTTTATGGAAGGAAAGCACAGGCAGCCTGGAGCTTCCCGCACTCTCCAGCCACCTCAGGCACAAGGTCTCTGGGTTTTGGGTCTCAGCCTTGCGTGCCTCAGGATTTTCCACGCAGGATCTGGCCCCTCAACCTCAGGAGTGCCCGCATGGCTTTCTCTGCTTCCAGGAGCTCTGGGGTGTGACTCTGGAAGCTGGGAAACTTAAGGATGCCCCCTTCTCTATACATGCCTGTGGCAATCTCTATTTTAATGCTGTTCTCAGGTTGACTCAAAATGACGTTTCACAGTGTTTATAGGAGTTACGAAACAACAGGATACAGGGCAAAATCCTGTTTTGCCTCATAGACAAATAAGTGGGACATAAGTGTCTCTTTTATGGGTATAAATCTAAATGTAATTCTACCTCACTTTTTGCCATTATAAAAATCACACTTACAATAATACCTAAATCCACAACATGACAACCCTGAATATAGAGAAACCGTAGGGAAATTCAGTTGCCAGGGAGATGTAGTTAGAGTCAGTTAGATTAGTTAACCAGGTGGATTCAGCTGCCACCATCTCCACTAGCGAGTGCTATCACTACAGCAATGTCTTCCCAGCTGTGGTCATGACAGCTCCCCAGTGTAGACAAATAATTGGTGGAAGTCAGCTGAAGCCCAAAGCAGTGTTTCTTCAAGCGAACCCAGTAGCAGAGTAATCTGCACACTGATGTGGCTGCACTATCCCCGTACTCAAGCTAACTTATTTACAGGCAGACCAGGTATCTTCATGCTCTGCTACAAACTATGGGGTAGACACACTTGGAGTTGTTTCAACATTTCAAGTGAGTCTGGGAAACAATCACTGCATCAGGCTCTTGCATTTTGAGCAGTTGTTTCCTGTGCTGTGCAGGAACTGCCTTCTTTTAGCTGTAGACGATATAATACCCAGGGGCAGGTCTGGATATCAGTTCCCACACGTAAAGGGGCAACCCACAGAGCTGCCTGCCCTCTGCCCGAGCCCTTCACAAGCTGCTGCGGGTTCAGTGTGAGAGGCTAGGGAAGAGACGCCTCGCATAGGGACCTGCAGGCTCCTAACACCGAGGCTTCAAAAAAGTATGGGTCAGGGCCCCAGGACTGATAGGGCTTGCCTAAAAATAATGGGGTGTAAAATGCATTTTGAATTCTGTCACCTGAGACCTTCATTACCCTGGGATCATATACTCTAGAGTATGAAAGAATATGAATATGCTTTTCTCTGGTATAATGGGGATGGGAAATTTCTGTAAGAAACAAAAACACCAGAAAAACTTCGAGCAGTAAATATCATTTAACAGCAGGACTCAAGGAGCTTAGGCTTTAAGAAAAGCATTATCTATTTCTACATTAGTGATGTAGCAGTGGAAATGGACAGCATTACGATATAGATTCATAGAAGATGGCAATTAAAACAATTTTAAAATTGTTTCAAGCATTCCTGCAATTTCCCCACTAATTTTGTCATGCAATGATGTCAAACAAGTTCTTGTTTCAAATAGTTTCAAAGTGAAATATATGCATTGCCGGGAATCTATAGATTTTCAGTGTTTACTCTCTATTGATGCTTAGAGGAGAAAAAAAAAAAGAAAAAATCCCTGAGGAACATTTTTGTCATGTTTTGTTTTAATTTCCATTTAATTTGTGATTACACAAAAATATGTTGTGAATTGCTTTCTAAAATAATTGGAAAAAAGTCCATAAAAATTAAAATAAAGAAAAGTCCATTATGTTTAAAAAGCTTTCATGAAAAATTGTTAAAAAATTTTACTCTCCCCTAAGACACTCCAATAAAACTTTCTGTCCTGTAATAAAAACTGTGATGACTACTCTAATTCACCACTTGTAACATGACTTATCCCACCAATGGGTCATCAAATATTCCCTGAAGCTATATCATAGTTATCCCTGTGAGCCAGCCCTCCACATCTACTACACGGACATTTGTTAAATCAATGGAACATTATAGTATCTTTAGAAATATTGGTCCCAATTCAGCATGTATGTATTTCCATACTTATTAATATTTAATTATGTGCTTAATTCCCACTGATGCCAGAATTAATAAAAGATACAATTTTCCAATTTGATTAATTGTGGAAATACTATTTTTCTGCTTCTTTCAAAGAAAAATATTAAAATAACTGTACAATCAGAGCAGAAAGAAAAGGTCAAAAGTAAATAATGAAAAAAGAAAATGGTGGAAGCTGAGATTGGAAGTCTTTTTTTCCCTGGGCCCCAAGTAGAAGAGGTTCTCTTTCATAACATTTTGTCTTAACTTAGAACAAGATTTGTCTGTTTGTTTTCCTCCCATTTTGTTTGGGTGGTTTGTGGGGGGGTTGTTCTTTTCTGAGGTTTTTGTTTTCTTTTTGCTATGATGTCTGTAAAGTATTTGTAATGAAATTATTTCATAGATTTCATAGATTTCATAGACATTAGGGCTGGAAGGGACCTCGGGAGATCATCGAGTCCAGCCCCCTGCCCAAAGGGCAGGAAGTCAGCTGGGGTCATAGGATCCCAGCAAGATAAGCATCCAATTTACTCTTGAAGGTGTTCAATGTAGGTGCTCGAACCACCTCCGCTGGCAGACTGTTCCAGAACTTGGGGGCTCGGACAGTAAAGAAATTCTTCCTTATGTCCAGCCTGAAACGGTCTTGCAGGAGTTTGTGACCGTCCTATTGGAAGTCAAGGGCAGTCACAATGCAGATAAACTGAACAGGAGACGAACCATGTGTCCTAAAGATATGTAGGCAAGGGAGACCAGAAGCTGCTTCTTCATCCCCCACTTTGGAGTGGGAGGAATCTCAGTGAGCACAAAGAATCCCAATATAGCTCCATGACAGGAAAAAGGCTCTGACCACTTCCTCCCTCTAGCACTCAAACCTCTCCTGGAGTAGGGAGCCCCCTTATTAATGCACAACTGCGAGAAGATGGAAGTAGTAGTGTAGGCTGTGTCAATCCCAGCTCCTTTCCAAGCACAGGAATCCACCTTCCTCTATGTTATTTTGGCCACTGGACATACGAGCACCCCTGCTCTTGTCTCAGAACAGTGCATGACCATTCTGAAGGCAGGATTATTAATGGAAGGCTGAACAGCTTCAAATTTTACCCTTAAAATTAATTTGAAATCAAGCTAATCCTGCTCTCCAGTAGTTCGAGGTTCTGCCTGCCACATACTACAAAAGAATCTTGCTTCATTAATCTAAAAGGCAAAGATGGAAAGAAAGAAAAGAAACTAAAAGACAGAATATACCTTGTTTATCTTCTCTTTTGGATGCGTCAGGAGATTTGGGAAGTGAGACAGAACATCACAGTTGAGAACAACTTGTGTCTGTTCATCCGTACCAGTTACTATGTTGCCTACTGCTCTCAGGGCTGCTGTCTACATTTGAAGGAAAAAAACCAACGTAGTTATTACAGATATCGTCACTACTTGTGCTCATATAAGGACAATTACAAAAAAAGAGTATCCCTTTATAAAATTTGGTATTTTGTTTTCCTACTATGCTTAGAAATTCACAGAATTTCATAAGCAGAGGTGGAGTTCCTGCACAACCACCCATTCCCAAAGTGAAAGAGCAGGGTCCAGTGTTTTCCTGAATTAAAGCATTCCAATTGAAGTCAAAATGCCACGGGTAGAAAGTCAATAAATTACAACAAAAGGAGGAAAGACTACAGTTAATTCACAGGTCATATTTGAGTTGCATGAAACAATGCTGTTTGGTCCGTATTTCCCTTGGTTGCCACTTCTCAATTCAGGTCTGTACTACAGTAAGAGAAGACTTTTTTTTTTTTAATTTCTACTGAGCAGACTAAAGTTGCTTTCAAAGTGGACTTTAGTTTTCTATGCGTTGGTCTGGTAACAACTAAGAGTTGACATGATGTATAAAAAAAAAAAATAATTTTCATTAAATGAATTTGCTTGACAAATCTCAGGAGTCAAATTTCAAAGTATTACTTAAGTAAACATGACAAATATACAAATACCATAGCAAATAAGTCATTTTGTGCTATTTGCTATGGCTTCAGAGTACTCACTTATAACCTAGCTTCTAGTTTTCCTGTTTTTGAAGCTGGCAAGAATTCATCAGTTTTCTTATCTAAATACCAACTTTAGTAAAAGAGTATGGCACCTGACAATTTATTTTCATACTCAAAAGGTCCCAAAATAATAATTCTGATTTCCTTTGTGAATGTACAAATACTTTAGTTTTTGCCTAAATAATAAAACAAAATGTCAAAGGATCATCTAATCTCTGTATTATTACAGAACCTAAAAATGGGGTGTTTTGGAGGCTATAATAGGTCTCCTGAATGTTTCTCGATCAAGTGAAGTTCACCTACCTGCCTGATCCTGCCGAGCGGTGCTGTGCTGTGATCTGCCTCCGAAACAGGGCTTCGGTTTTCTCAAGTTGGAAGAAGTTTTTCACAGTGTCAGACAGCAAGATCCACATCTCATTCCCACAGTAAAAGCGCTATAGTGTTTAATTGTAGTTTTCCTGTCCAGTTTCTTTAATTTCAGACTTGTATATGTGTTGTCATCTTGCAGCATTTGTTGCGTTAGGAAGTGAAAGGAACAGCAGCTTCCCGGGCAGGGCGCAGCCTGCTGCACATGCGCAGACACGAGCACTTACATGTGGGGGGAGTGGGGGGGGGGACATTTAGATTCCTCCAAAAAAGCCTGGACTTAAGAGCTTTTGAGTCCTTTGACCTTAGTAAAAAGCATTTCCTGCCGCTCTTAGTGAGCTTAAGAATTTGTCTGGAAAGGAAAAAGGGAACACAAGTCCCAGGGAAAGAGAGCATTGACCATTGCCCCAATATAGCACCAATAGACATACAAAGGCAGGAGCACCACAGACAAAAGGGGTTTTCTTACCTTTTTAAAGAAAAGTGGAATTTGCAGTTCACGACTCTGCAGGGTTGCCCATCACCGCTCATCACTTCCTCTTCCTGCTTCCGGAGGCCTCTGGGATTTGTAGTTCAGCCTCACAGCCTGCAGGGCTCTGCAGGGTCGCTCCCCTTCTGCTGTGTACTGACGTTACATTTCCTGTCCACACAACACATTACATTACACAATGCACACGCTACAGTATGAGCTTTCGTTACCTGGCTAGATCACAGCTCTTCTCCACTGACAGAAAGAGAAATCGGGGTGAGGACGTATCTGAGCAAATGCGGCTGTAAAAGGACCCTTGGATGAGGAGCACCTGCCTCAAGCACCAGCCAGGGAAGACCAGAGTGATGCTGGACACAAATGGGGCAACATGTGGAAGGACTCGCTGGGACACTGTCCTTTCATGGCATTAAATCCATACAGACCTCATCCATTAAAGTCATGTGAAATCTCTAAGCATAGGCAGAGGAAGAAAAATGTATTTGGATGGGCTGAGTGTGCATGCGTACTCCCCCCGCTCCCCGCCCCCTTGGAAAGTTTGTAGGTGAAGGGCTGCTTGGGTGGGGGGAGCACATTCCCCTGCTTGCTCTCCCACGCCACGCCACACCCCTCAAACAGCAGCTGGGATCTGATTGAAGCAGAAATCGCGGTTCGTTTCTTTTGGAAGCTCGCGAATAATAATTCCTCAGGCACACATTTTTAGCAGCACCAAAGATGTATTTGCAAATAGGGTCAGAGCAGAGACAGAAAATCTCAGATTACTCTGAACCACCGAGGAAACCCCAAACCGGAGCTTATATACCCTCTCTCCTGAGCACATGGGCAGAAACAGGAACTCTTACAACATTTTCCGGTTTATACAAACATATATGTTAATGACGTCACGTCATACATCCCATGTGCATTATAATTAACTATTTAAGTATGCGGGGCGGGTAGGCTTATATGCATCAGCTAATTACGCATGCCCAGAAAGCCCTCTAGGTCACCAAAGGTTGAAAATCCCCCTTTTCCCCCCTCCCTCCAAGGAGTTAGTTGATTGAATTACAGTGTCTGTATCCTTCATGTGGATTGTCAGGGGAGTGTGATTTAGCATAGAAAGGCTGACAGATTGGTCAATACAGTAGAAGGGAGTGTTACTTTTTAGCACAATGGGTTTTTGATAGTGTTTCCCTTTATCAGATATGAGGCAGAAACTGCAGACCGTGCAGTTTTAATGACACTCTATATTCATTATGCATTCCTAATAATAATATTTCTAACATGATTGCCCCATGATCTGGCCTGGTCAGGGCCCTATACATGATGTAAAATATCAAGTTTCGCAACTAATTGTGATTATAAACTACCTGCAGGGTTTATCCTCAGCCATTCCTTCCAGCATTAAACAGTCCTTTTTTTTTATTCCAAACTGATACATGAGAGTTCCTCTTGAAGTTTCCCTGGCTGGAAAGTGGCGGATCTGCATACAGGAAGTTGGAGCAATTCAAATCCAATCAAGTGAGTGTCTTAAAGAGACAGCCGCACTTCCAATAAAAGGCAAGTAGGGGCACCTAGGAACAGGGGTCTGGAAGGCCTCAAAGACCATGCAGTTTACTCCACTCTTCTACTGAAAAGTCATTTTTAACTTTTTTCACCCTGACCTGAAACAGACCTCCTTCCTCTTGCTGCCTTCATAGGGGTGGAAAGTGAGGATACCTGTAGCAAAGTATGAGTGACAGTCAGTGAGAGCATCTCCTTTCGATGTTGCGACTGCATTTTGCTGTGCTGGAGTACAGCTGGGAGACACCGCCAAAGGTCATCTAGTCCGATCTCCTGCCTGAGTCAGGTTTGCCTCTATCCAGACAGCCCAGCCCAGCCCAGGTCTTCTGTGCTCTGCTCTCAGGCAAGTGTCAGACTGACACAAATGCTACAGCAGGTCAAGGACACCCAGGGCTCTGCTCAACATAAGACTCATAAATGCTTTTGTGCTGTAGTTCACCACTGGCTGGAAAAGTTCTTGTTTGCAAAATCCCACCACAGATACAACGTCCATTACTGCCAATGAAGCCTCCTCTGCACTCACAGTGCTGGGCTGTCCATACCGTAGCGTTCCTTGTGCCTTCACATTTTCTTGCTCTTTCAGCTTTCCTTGCTGTTCACCCTTCCCATTTGCAGGATGATAGCTAGGCCATACATTTATTATGGCTGCAGAGGGGGTATTTGGTGATACATAGGAAGGGGCTCAGAGAGTCTGAGCAAGGACCACTTTGGATGAAAGAAAGGTGAGCAAGGTTGTTAACACAATGGAAGCTGCTATAAATGAGGCTAATTTTATGCTCCCAGCTTTAATTGGAAAGGAGATGTCTCCCATTTACTCACCGTGTGATTAAATACATTATTGGAGAGGTACCCCATAAATGTGTAATTCTGCTGCAAGTGAGCATCACCTAGCACTTCTGTTGGTTGATTGCCTGGTTGCACTAGGGAAGGTGATTTTCTCGAGGAATAATAGATTTACACTAAACTGTGTAATGTAGTGTTTAAAATTATGACCTGCTCTTTAAACCTCAAGGAAAATTCAAAGAAAGTTCTATCAAACTTCCTAATCCTCAGTAATTTCTCCATCTAATTTTTAGTCTTTTTCCAGGGCTGCCCATAGCAAGCTTCTCAATGGAAAAATTGGCCTTGTTGGTGCAGAGCAGGTTTCCCTCCCAGCCCCATTGAGTTGGAGTCTCTTCATCTTTGGCTGACAACATGGAAAAGCACAATTGTTTTTTTCCCCACAAAAATTCTCATCCTTAGAAGAAACTTTGATAATGGAAATGCTTTGACCATCTTTAAACTAAAAGTATATGAGGGAGAACTATTTCTGCGGAGTTCAGGTACAGCCAGAAAAACACATGCCCTTTTCCCCTCCTTGAACAGAAGTCCCCTCCCTTTCCTTGACCAGAAGAGGCCTCAAGCTGCCCAAAGTCACTCTCCACTGGAGAAACTTCAGGTGAAGCATCGCTGCCCTGTTGCCAGGAAGCAGCTTCCTCATGGGCTTTCCTTCGAACACACAACAGTGGCATTAGGAGCTGCTGTAAGGACTGCAGACAGGAGACTAGCTGCACATTTTCCTTGTTTTTCTACATATGAGTACTAGGCTTTTAATTAGCAGCAAGTGCAAGATCCCATTATTATGCCCTGCCAACTTTCTTTCTGACAGCCCTTTTACCTGACCTAAGGAACAAGTCCTTCCTGATCCCAAATGTGCTGATCTTGAGACCAAGACCCTCCAGTGAGGAACAAGGATATGGTCAGTGAGGAGCTGAATTCTTCGAGCTTACCTGCTTCTGATAAAAAATTCTCATCAAGGGACCAAATATCAAAACAGAGTTTGGGAAAACACAAACCAAAAGGAAACAAATTTTGCATTGAGCAAAAATAGCTTTATATTCTGTAATTGTGAGGACATCCAATCACTGGGGAAAGTTAAACAATAACAAGGAAAAAAGGGGAAAGAACAAAAGTTTATTCAAATCAAATGTGTAAGTCCTTGTAATGTCTCCATTTCAAAGTAGCTAAGGCTTTAAGTAAAGCAACAGTGCAATGCAGGTCATTCCCAGTTTCAGTGGCATTTACAAATCCCAAAGTTTCCTAGTTTGGGGTCTTCTCTCCTGTACTCAACATGCCACCCTCCATTGGTTCCCATCTAGCAGTTTCTGATCCCACAGTCCATAAAGGATCTGACAGATGGGTGAAGAGATTAGGCTTTCCATTTCAACCACTTCCCGCTTTCTATATTCTGACACTCCAACAGTCCAACCCTGCACCTCCAGGGACATAGAGATTACACTGAATAATCTGGGGATAAAGTGGGTATTTAAGGGTCCTTTCTGTCACTCTTTCCTTGTATCTCAATGGCAGAGCCGGAGCTGGGGTTCCTCAGTGATATACTTCAGCCAGAACCAAGGGTAGATCCTCTCTCTGGCAAATGAGGCTTGTGAAAAGGTGAACATCGGGGTATCCATATCACCATTGACAAACGCTACCCTTGCCTCATCACAGTCTAGGCAGATCCAGATTCTCTTGGGAACCGGGCCCAAGGGGACCCACTTAGAGGTGGTCATAGCCCGGCACTTATGCAAGTACTGCTCCACAGCCCAGATCCCATCGTCAACATCACGGCTAATCCCTTTCTTCCTCTTCACAGATTCTCTAGAGACCCCTAACGCCCACAAATCTCCCACATCCCCCACCTCCACTGCCCAGCAATGCCTCCCTGAAGTGAATCCCTCAGAGCCCAGCACGCAGGGAAGTGTAGTAAATCTCTTAGACTTGTCAGGCCAATTCTGCCCTCCGGGTCCTCTTCCTACGCTTGTCCCATCCTCAGACAAGATGATGTAGGGATGAGCCGTGTCTGGATCCAGAATCACTTTCTCTGCCCAGCAGAAGAGACAATCAGGGCATCAGGGGCAGAGCTCAGTCCTGGGGGAGAGTTTGGTCACGTCAGTGACAGAATCACCCCAGTTTGAGGATGAATTAGAGAGTTTTCTGCCCTCCAGATTTACACAGCCCTGAATGGAAGGAGTTTCGGGGCCTTAGCACAGGGCAGGGCAGGCTGCAGAGATGGGTTAGTGATAGACAGAAACACTTGGCTGGGTCCAGGCTGGGACTCAGTGTTGTTTTCCTCCTGCCCCTCTCCGCCACAGGAGGTGGGGATTAGAGCCCCCAGTGGCACAGGGAGCCCCAGCAGTATATTATGGGGCAATCATGCACACAGCTCACTGTCCCTTACAGTTTCTAGTCCTCATTGTAAAATCTCACCCTGCTCCACTTGCCCCGTCCAGGACTCGGTCTCCCTCACAGACATCCCCAGTTCAGCAGGCCATGGCAGAGACAACATAGACCACCACGACGCAAGATAGGTTTGCTCTTAGATTTTGTACTGCTCATGAATGGGTCCTTTTTCTTGAGTCCTGAGTGGCTAACAGAAAGGAAGAGTCTCACTATATGGTAAAGAGGAATGAGAACAATATACACCCAAATGGCAGGGAAAGAGTGTGTGCGTGGGCATGTGGTGAAGAGGAACAAGAGTATTGGTGTGGTGTGTGTGTGTGCACTGGGAAAAGGGTTAAGGATTGACCAAATGAAGAAGTCAACTGTAGTGAAAACAGGGAGGAAATCTTGATGCCGTAAGGAAAGGACGTAGGAGAAAAATCACGGTTACAGTGGCTGAATGGAGGAGCAGAGACTTTTCCAAATCTGCTCTGACCACAACAGCAAACCCAGCTCTTCCACCTTCTGTTATTAGCCCATGTAACTTCTTTTACCTTTGACTGCAGCAGGGATGATACAGAAGAGTCATTCCTTTACTTCAGAGGAGACCACAGTAGTAACTGCTGAGTCTACTATTAGAAAATAGGGAAATAATGGGAAACCCCATCCCAGGAGGTAGTGCTGATGACCGTGAGTGGAGGAAGACTTTGTGTACTGAATGGGATGGTGAGAGAGTCCTGAATGATGACAGGAGGGCAAGGAGTTGGTGCCAGAAAGAGGAAGATTAGAGAAAATTGGGCCTGTATATATGAGCATGAACACGGGAACTCAGATAACTGTGCTCTCCACTGACCCACCATCACTACTCCAGTGCCTTCCAGTTCCTCCGTCTGCCCACTCTGGTTTCTCCACACCAGGCCTGTGCAGCTGGTGATCTCTATTTTGTTCAGTTGTTTTTCTTTCTAACTTTTAAAGCTTTGATTTTTATGCAGCCACGCAGAAAATTTCACTTAGTATTGAATGTTGTCAAAAATATTCTCTAAGAGTTTTTTTCTACAGGTTTGAAAAATAAAAGCTTCATCTGAGTCAATTCCTGTTGTACCCAGTAAGATAATAGTATGACACACACGATAATGAAAATTGGAGGGAAAAATAAAGAAACTGCCAATTCAAGCATCTGAAAATTATAATTGAGCAATTTAGTCCTTCACTAGGTTTTTTCCCCACCACTTTGCTACTTCCTCCTCCCAGGTTCTCCACTTTTACCACCACTTGGAGAATTGTATGGACCCCAGTGAGATGGGGACAGTGAGAGCCCCCAAATAGTCATTCTGGGCACAAAATGTTTTGAGTCCTTCCATCTTGGTAAAAATATTCTTATGTCCTGAGTAACTATTAGTTAGTCCTAAAGTATCACTGTAAAAAAAAAGACATTGATCCATGAAGATTTTTCAGTAGCTGGATGGCTCATGATTCTTGTCCACTCTGAAAGCAAATGGAAATAGGAATAAAAACTCAACCTAGCAAAGGTTGCGCCAAAAGGACTTTTGCACGAAGGCTGAAGTAATCCTGGATAGCTATGTGCAAACTCTTAAAGGCCGAACCAAGCCATTGTCCCTTTCTGCCATTGCTTCTACCCAGACACCATATATCAAAGTGGTGTTAAACGACAAGGTCCTGTTCCTCTTCTAATCAAGTTTCAGTGACCAAGCAGCATTCTACCTCATCCTCCTGTTACCAGGTTTGCCCATCACTTGGGGTGTGCTCATTTATTAGGGGTACATTTCTAGGGTCTTTGTAATTCTATCAATGTGCTGCTTGTGTTACTTGTGTTTTTATATGGAGCTGTAGATTTCCCTTCTGCAAGTCCTCACCCTCAATGGAGCTATCTTGCAGAACTTATTTTCAATGGGCCTGGGTTCCTCCAGCTACCAAATTAATCAAATACATACACACACCCACAGATTAATGTGACACACCTGACCTGGCTGGGTTGATCAGCATGTACAGGCTGAAACCCTCATATGCTAGGAATCAGTTTATTAAGGTAACAATAAAAATGCAGTCAGACACAAGCACACAGGTTAACAGGATACCTCTGAATCAGACTGGGTGTGCAGCTGACACCTTCATGGGCCAGCAGTCAGTTCATTAGGGCATGTCTGAGCCAAACTGGGTCCATCAGCCTGTACAAGCTGATCCCCTTATGTGTCTCAAACTCAGCACGTCCCAATCTTTTGCCCTAACTGTGGTAGTAGTAGTGGTAGCCTCTTGATGAGCAGACCCCACAGTATTTTTGGGCTTCACAGGGGTCTTTGGCTTAGGTAAAAGAAGTGTTGCTGCAGAGCAAGTGGGGAAGGGGAAGTAAAGAAGGAAAAATTCACTCAGTTACCACCAGTTTGACTATAAAACTTATTTATTGCTAAGTACATAAAATTTATGATGGTAGTAGTAGTAAGAGACATGCAAGGGAAAACAAACAAAAACAATTACAATATTACCCTGCTTCAACTGAGTATTTGGGAAAACCTAGCTCAAGCTTGATTAATAAAATTCAGGTTCAGAAAGCTATGCCTGAAGAGAAAAAGAAAAGGAGAGAGAGAGAAAGAGGGAGAAAGAGAAAGGAAGAGAAAGAGAGAGCAAGAACCATTCCAAGGCACTTGGGTGGTCTGTTGACAGGCAAAGTTCCTAGCTGAAAGTTAAACAGGCGATGGAAAGAGACAATCTGCTTCTCCCAGCTTCTCGAGAACAACAGTGGATGGTGTCGAAGAGATTTCTCCCTCCTGAAGCACACAGTTTGCTGCTTTACAGCTTTGTTATACCCTTAATCCATCCTCTTGAAAGCATTCTTCTAATTGTGTAAATCAAGAGGATCCCAAGCCATAATTGACAGGGAAAATCAGTTTATATAAACAGTTTTAATTTAAATAAATGACTTTTTTCACTGACAAGGGGTTATCTGGTTTGGAATATCTCAAGAAACTGATTAACAACCAGAAAAAAAAAATCAAGTTTTAAGGAGTAATCAGACACGTAGGAGCTATCTTGAAATTACTATGAATATAGAAGATATACTGGAAGGGATACTACATTGTTTCTCCTCAGACGGCCTAGCTACGCTTGCACTGTGCAGTCAGCATCAGTGTTTTGTACTTTACCTGTTGTGAAAAAGCCTCAGCTTAGCATGACTTTCAGATCTTACTGTAGTCTTTTAACAGACTTAAGGGGATTACTTGGAGTATTCATAAACTTTGTGGGGAGGACTTCCACCAGTCGTCCCAGGAAAAGTATGACAACACTTGTGGGCAGGGCTCCAATAAGCTGGACGTTGTGATGAACCCCTAACCATTGTGCAAATGTCATCCATACTCCCTCTGACTCGGTCTCTTGCCTCAGCATCCCCTAACCCAGCAACCAAGTTTTAGTCAGTCAAGTTTAAATAGGCCTCCCATACTGGGACCGGGGAATGTACGGTCCATGATGCCTATTAAACTTTTCTTCTGTTTAGTTCTGGTTAGATGAGGTGTGTGTGTTTGGGGGAGGGGATGGAGGGGCAGGAGGGGAAGGGCGGAATAGAAAAAGTACTTTGTCAGTCCAGCAAGCTGGGTGCCAGGGCTCCCTCAGGAACACAGAGCTGACAGGTGACACTCCTAGATGAGGAACTGCTTGAGGAATTCCTACTTGGGTCACCTCCCAGCTGGATTACGCTAATCCACTATATCAGAGCTAAAAATGAACTCTCTTGAGTAGTACACAATGCTGTTGCCAATCTCTTTTCACTGCTCGTGCTATTATAAGCACACAAGGCATGCTCAGGTCCCTATTCCAATTCACAGTTGGCTTCCACTGGCAGTTTAGGATTTAGGCCTTAATCAAAAAACAGCTACATGGTTGAAGGCCTCCGCGGCCAGCTCTATGAGGAGAGGCTAAGGGACATGAATCTCTTCAGTCTCCGCAAGAGGAGACTGAGGGGGGATCTTGTGGCTGCCTACAACCTTATCAGAGACCACCAGCAGGGACTTGGGGAAAGTCTGTTCACCAGGGCCCCCCTTGGAGTCACCAGGAACAATGGCCACAAGCCGAGGGAGGAGAGGTTTAGGTTGGATATTAGGAAGAACTACTTCACTGTAAGGGTGGCCAGGGCCTGGAACAGGCTTCCCAGAGAGGTGGTGCTCCCACCTTCCCTGGAAATCTTCAAGAGGAGACTGGACAG
Source organism: Crocodylus siamensis (assembly GCF_052110815.1). Lineage (NCBI taxonomy): Eukaryota > Metazoa > Chordata > Crocodylia > Crocodylidae > Crocodylus > Crocodylus siamensis. The sequence continues at coordinate 4,827 of NW_028324457.1, read as the reverse complement.
GCACCTGGCTGGGGTCTTCTGACCCCTGCCACCCCCAGTGCTCTTTCCTGCCCATGGCTGGGGGTCGGACTAGATGATCTGTCTGGGTCTCTTCCCACTCATTGATTCTATGATACATGAATGGGCAACTTTCAGTTGTGAGAGACCTCAACAGCTGGTGAGCACCAATCCCAGGAACAAATTCATGAGAGCTGTGGGCAATGTGCCTGAGGTGATCTTTCTCTAAAACAAAGTTTAGAAGTGAACTTAGAGCTTTGGCCATCCCTAGCAAGGTCTATAAAACCTTGCTGCCCAGAAAGCCTTTTCAGTACAGCACAACCTGAACTCAGTGCTGATGCCTCCTCCTCAAAAAGAAAGAAGGAACAACACTGTCTTATTTCATGGGAGGTTTTATCCATAGAAGAGACAGAACTAGGTACTCTATGAAGTCCACAAGTGTCATCATTATTTAGCATTGATGCATAAGGAGCAGACAGTCAGCCAAGGGGCAGAACAAGAGCAGGAGATGGAGGGATTTGAGAACATAGAAATATTGCATTAGAGAAATAACAAACTCACCAAGTTTCTGTTGAAGGTCACTGAAATAAGACACAATCAGAAAGAAAAACACACTGATTGAGTCTCTCAGTGGCTGGAATTAACACCAGCCCTCTCAAGAGAAAATCTATCCAAAGACTACAACGGTCTGGTCTACAAAGTCTAGGTATCTCAGCTAGACACAGTGAGCTATGAGGTCCTAGGGAAGGATTCCTTTTCAAGGATATGGGTTGGCTACAGAGCATCGTAAAGTTCCTCATGACCTCAGGTCCATGTGTGCTGGGCCTGAGGTTACTTGGTCATTACACTGACCCTGATATGAACACTGAAGTCTAGATCCTGATGACTGCACTCCTATGTTTCTGCTCCACTGATACTTCTCCTATGACCACAGGAAAGCATAACCATCATTTTATTTAACTGGATAAAGATTTTCCCTTTCATAAGAGAAAGAGATGCTGCAGCATGTGCTAGCAACAAGGGTATTTTTTTAGGGGCTCTGAAAGGTTTGTATTATGCACATAGTAAAGCTGGTTTCACCATTTCTTAATGGGTATTATTTCCCATATTAGTTTGATTACAGTATTAGATGACAACTCCCTTACTGAATAGACAATAACCACCCTTAGAAAACTTATGTTGTATCTTGAGGAAATAAACAGTCAAGAAAATGAAGTCAAACAAAACCACCATCCAGGGATTCATCAAAACCATCATCCAAGGAGGATTACTCCGCGCTGGTCCGGTCCTGCAGGGAGCAAACCAGGAAAGCCAAGGCTGCAACTGAACTCCAACTAGCTTCAGGCATCAAGGACAACAAAAAGTCCTTTTTCAGATATGTGGGGAGCCGGAAGAAAAGCAAGGGCAATGTTGGACCCCTGCTGAACCAGCTGGGGCAACTGACAACTGACGCCCAGGAAAAAGCCAACCTATTAAATAGGTACTTTGCGTCAGTGTTTCATCAGTCCCGTGGGATGCCCATGCCTGCTATGGGACAGGGAAATCTGGGTGAGGGGGATCCCCTACCCTCCATAAATGCTGACCTCGTGAAGGAACACCTTGAGAAGCTGGATACCTTCAAGTCAGCCGGCCCTGACAATCTGCACCCCAGGGTACTCAAGGAGCTGGCGAGCGTCATAGCCCAGCCCCTGGCACGGATCTTTGAAAACTCCTGGCGCTCTGGTGTAGTGCCCGAAGACTGGAAGAAGGCCAATGTGGTGCGGATCTTCAAGAAAGGGAGGAGAGTGGATCCGGCTACCTACAGGCCCATTAGCCTGACTTCTATCCTGGGGAAGATCTTAGAAAAGTTTATTAAGGAGGCCATCCTTGAGGGGCTGGCCCAGGCTAACATCCTAAGGGATAGCGAGCACGGGTTTGTTGCGGGTAGGTCTTGTTTGACCAATCTCATTTCCTTCTATGACCAGGTGACCTATCACCTGGACAAGGGAGAAGAGATTGATGTCATATATCTTGACTTCAAAAAAGCTTTTGATTTGGTATCCCATGATCGCCTCTTGGCCAAACTGCCCAGTTGTGGCTTTGGTTCCACCACGATCCGCTGGCTGGGAAATTGGCTCCGTGGTCGGACCCAGAGGGTTGTCATTGATGGCAGTCACTCATCGTGGTGCCCTGTGACCAGTGGGGTCCCTCAAGGCTCTGTCCTTGGACCCATACTGTTCAACATCTTCATTAATGATGTGGACATTGGAGTCAGGAGTGGACTGGCCAAGTTCGCCGATGACACCAAACTTTGGGGCAAAGTATCCACGCCAGAGTACAGGCGGGTGATCCAGACTGACCTGGACAAGCTCAGCAAATGGGCAGACGAGAACCTCATGGTGTTTAACACCGAAAAATGCAAGGTTCTCCACCTTGGGAGGAAAAACCTGCAGCACCCTTATAGGCTCGGCAGTGCTACGTTGAATAGCACTACAGAAGAAAGAGACTTGGGGGTCATCATTGACCACAAGATGAACATGAGCCTGCAATGCGATGCTGTGGCTAGTAAAGCGACCAAAACGCTGGCTTGCATCCATAGATGCTTCTCGAGCAAATCCCGGGACGTCATTCTCCCCTTGTACTCGGCCTTGGTGAGGCCGCAGCTGGAGTACTGCATCCAGTTTTGGGCTCCACAATTCAAAAAGGATGTGGAGAAGCTTGAGAGAGTCCAGAGGAGAGCCACGCGCATGATCAGAGGTCAGGAAAACAGATCTTACGATGACAGGCTGAGAGCCATGGGACTCTTTAGCCTGGAAAAGCGCAGGCTGAGGGGTGATCTGATGGCCACCTATAAATTTATCAAGGGTGACCACCAGGATCTGGGGGAACATTTGTTCACCAGAGCGCCCCAAGGGATGACGAGGTCGAACGGCCACAAACTCCTGCAAGACCGTTTCAGGCTGGACATAAGGAAGAATTTCTTTACTGTCCGAGCCCCCAAGGTCTGGAACAGTCTGCCAGCGGAGGTGGTTCAAGCACCTACATTGAACACCTTCAAGAGTAAATTGGATGCTTATCTTGCTGGGATCCTATGACCCCAGCTGACTTCCTGCCCTTTGGGCAGGGGGCTGGACTCGATGATCTCCCGAGGTCCCTTCCAGCCCTAATGTCTATGAAATCTATGAAGAACCTGCGCATGCACGCACAGCACGCACACCCCCCACCCATCTCTGCTCACCACCACCCCCATCATTCTTGATGAGCAATTTGCTAGTGTATATATATACACCAGCAAATTGCCCATCAAGAATGATGGTGGGGTGAGCGGGGATGGAACCCCATGTCCAGCTCTGCTCTCCCCGCTCCCCCCTGCCAGTCCAGGTCTGGCCCCACTCAGCTCAACCCCCATCCCTGCAACTCCAGGTCTGGCCCTGCTCCACCCCACCAGACACTCCAGGTCCAGTCCTACTCCATCAGCCGTGGCTGCTCCGGGTCCACCCTGCTCTACCACCCCTTACCACAGCTCCAGGTCTGGGCCCGTTCCACCCCTGGCCACTCTGGGCCTGGGCCCACTCCATCCCTGCCCCAGCTGCTCCAAGTCTGGCCCTCCTCTATCTCCCATCCCCGCCACTCAGGGTCCAGCCCCACTGCACCCCTTCTCACCACTGCTACAAGTCCAGACCTGCTCCACGCCCCTGTGGCAGCTCTGAGTCCTGCCCCACAATATCCCCACTCCCTGCTGCTCCAGGTCTGCCCTACTCTATGCCCCTCACCACTGCTCTGGATCCAGGCCTGCTCCACTGCCCTCCTGGCTGCTACAGGTCTGGCTCCGCACCACCATTGCCCCTGGCCACTCCAGGTCCAGACCCACTTCACCCCCTCGGCCGCTCCAAGTCTGATCCCACTCCATAGCCCCACCTTGCTGCTCCAGGTCTAGGCTCACACCACCTCCCCAGCCACTCCAGGTCTGGCTCCACTCAACCCCCACTCCTCACCACTCCACATGCATCCCCCGTCTACCCCTTCCCACTGCTCCAGGTCTAGCCCTGCTCCACCCACCGGCCACTCCAGGTCTGGCCTCACTCTATCCCCCTCCCCACCACTTGGGGTCCAGCCCCGCTCCACCCTCCTGCTCCACTTCTGCCTGGCCTACACCTGACTCCCTCCATCCTTGCCTGCCTCCTCCCTCTCTCTGTTGCCTGTTCTGGGGGGGCGGTGGGACCAGGCGGTGGCAGGGTGCTGCCAACATGATCCCCCACTTTGCCTTCAGGCAAGGAGGCAGGGGGAAGCCCTGCTGCTCAGGTGACAGGGGCGTGTTCACTGGTACCACAAACTTCCCCAGCAGTGGCTCAAACTTGGGCACGCGCAGCCCGAGCCACACGGCCAAGCACCGCCCACCGCCTCAGGGCTGCATGCACAGTTGCCTAAAAGTGTTATGGACAGACAGACACACAGAGAGACACACAGACAGACTAACTAAGCTTTTTATTACATTAGAATATCCTTCCATTTCATTTATATCAAATCAGCACAAAGCCACTAGGTAAAAAAGCTGGTTTATTCTCCTCTGTTTTGTTTCTTGCAGGGTGATTCCATTTTGTTGTGGGAGGAAACAAACTATCTGAAAATACCAAAAAAATGCACTTACAATGCTACAGAATTGCTGGTTAGGGGTGTGAAACTGAAATAGTTTGTAGCTCTTAGCCCTGAGGGACTATTCTTATAAGTAATTTTTTACGGGTGTCAAGACTCTTAATCGATCCCTTAAATTTTACACAACTTTAAGGTTTTGTACATTTCATTTCAAACTAACCCAAATTCTCCTATTTTTCCTCCAGCCTTAGGTTCTGT
>NW_028324456.1:0-37753 GCF_052110815.1 Crocodylus siamensis | reverse complement strand
CCAGGACCTACCAGCTTCTCTTTGGTTTTCCTCTCCATTCTTTGTAGTGCCCTATTGGAAGTTTGAAATAGAGACAGTTTCAAATGATCTCCCATACAAAAGCCCTAAATCTTCCAGCAATATACAATTCAGATTTCTGTCTTTGGAAAACACAGTTCAGTTTTGCAATATCAGGGTCTCAGAGCCAACATATTGATAGCTCAGGTCAAAGACTATCCCTCCAGTTTGGGCCAATAACAATTTAAAAGTGAACTACCCTGCACTACTCTATCTACCTGGGGATGTTATAAGGTTGACTGCTGAAAATTGCTCCCTGTGTTTTAGTTTCATTTGGCTGTAGGACTCAGGGCAGGTAACACAGGCTCTTGTGCATCTGGGCTAGGGACAGAAGTTACACATAAACCAGTTTAAGTGATCAGAAACTGGTTTAAAACTGTGACAGAACAGAAGCTCAGCGCACATAAAGCAGTTTCAAAACAGCTGAAACTGATTTAAGATAGCCCTGGTTGGATGTAGTATCAGACTTAACTGATTTTGGTCAAACTGATTTATGGAACTTCTGTCTCAGACCTCTTCCTGGTTTACGTTAAAACAGAGTCTCCCAGCATTTTTCAGCCCTAGGCTGGGCTGGGCTGTCTGCTCCAGAGAGCAAGGCTGGCCCCTTCCCTCTGCCCCCTAGATGGAGCAGTGAGGGTTGGCTGGCAAGTGGGTGGGGGCAAATCCAGCTGGGAATGCAGCCCAGTCTGTGGGAGGAGGGGTGTGGGGGAGCGGGGAAACTGCCCCCTGGAAGCATGAAGAGGAAATGATGAGCAACCCTGCAGAGTCCTGCTGCTGTAAGTCTGGGCTGCAAATCCTGGAGCTCTCCGGCCAGCAGGAAGAGGAAGTGAACACACAGCTAGCCATTCTCTAGCACCCACTGGCTTCTGGCCTGAGCCACTGCAGGCATGGGCCTGCATTTCCTGAATCAAAGGTAAACATCTGTTCACTTCTGTTTCAATGTAATCTGTGCAGTTTAGACTAACATGCAAAGCCTGAATCAATTCAGTCTCAGGCTTTTTGACTCTGCTCTCTACTCTTTCCCTCTCCCTCCGCAGACTTATCTGTTGGGGGGGGGGGGGGTGTCCCTCGCTTCCAAGCCACAGCCTCCTCAGCCTTGCTGCTAACCCTCAGTCCTGACCCACAGTTCCATGCATCCTGCCAGGGCATACGGAGACCCCTCCTTCCCTCCCTGGGCTCCAACCCCAGCCCACACACCCACAGCCCTCCCATACCTTTCACAAATTTCCTCCCACACCCCCCGCAACCGTATAAACTGTCTGTACTTAACCCTAGTGCTCAGATAGTGTTCCTATTCTCTTGCTCCTTATATTTAGCTGGTTTCACTACTTGCTCATTTCCCAAAGCCTGTCAGTTTCTTAAACTCTTACATCAGGCATCCAATCATGGCTCACCTCTTGGACCCAGCCTTTAGACTATCCCCATCCCAGTGCAGTTAGTCCTGGCCTTGGCCTCTTGGCTTTGGAAGGCAGCCTGAGCCAATAGAATAGGCCAGACTGTCCGCATTCTGGTCTCATTACATCTAACAATTTTGTCTTTTGCCATTTGGTACACTAGTTGCCAAGTGGTACACTCAGTCCTCTACATGAACCGTTTCTAAAGAAGCAAAAAAAAATCAACATGGCAGACTTAATTTTGTGTCTTTATAGTAGGGCTGTCAATTAATCACAGTTAACATGAGCGATTCAAACATTAATTGGTTTGTGTGTTATTTTTTTAATGCGTTAAGCACACATGTGGTTTTGAAGCCCACAACCGTGCTCCACTCCACTGCCTCTAGGCTGCTTAGCTGGGGAGCAGTGACAGTACACAGGACTGCAGGGCAGCCCAGATGCGGGCTCCAGGTGGCTGCAGCGGGGGTGGGGGGAGGCAACACAGACACACACGAGCAGCTGCAGCCTGCACACTGCATGTAGAGCAGCACTGCACCTATAATTCTGTGGAGGGGAAGGGGAAGGAGGAGAGGGAAGGAAGGGTGGGGACGGAGATCGAGACCCCCACAGTAAGAGAGTGGGGCAGGCAGGTCATGGGACAAAGCTATGGGTAACTCATCCAGGGGTGCAGGGAGGGGCAGCTCCCCACTGCCATGCCCACCCTCAGGACAGGCATGGGGGGGCACGTGCCCCCTGGATTTGTGCATGGGGCGGAGGCAGGCTGCCCACTGCAGGCTCGGGGCTCTGTGCTCTGCTGCCTTTGGCCTGGGAGACGCACAACACCATGTTGTGCCCCCTGCCTCCGGGTGGACAGGGGACGTGGTGCACCCAGTACATGGCTCCTGGGGCAAAAGCAGCAGGGCACAGAGCCCCAAGCCTGCAGCAGGCAGCCTGCTGCCACCCTGCACAAAACTTAGGGGGCACATACCCTCCAAGCTTCCCCCAGGGGAGCGCATGGTGGTGGGAAGCCATCTCCCCCCACACCTCTGGACAAGCCACCCATGGCTGTCCCACAACCACCCCAGCCCCAAGGCCCTGTTCACCCCTGCCCCTGCCTCACTCCCTCCTTCACCATGGGGGCCTCAATCTGCCCCCCTCTACTCTGTCCCTCTCCCTCCACAGACTTAACTCTTGGGCAGTGTGTGTGTGTGTGTGTGTGTGTGTGTGTGTACACACGCACGCACCCCTCACTTCCAAGCCACAGTCTCCCCAGCCTTGCTGCTAACTCTCACTCCTGACCCACAGTACTGTGCATCCTGCCACAGCATGCGGAGACCTCTCCCTCCCTGGGCTCCAAATCCCCCCACACACTCAGAGCCCCCCACACCTTCACAACTTTCCTCCCACACTTCCCTTAAACCATATAAATACGTGCATAATTTTCAGTTTTTCTGAGCATAATTTTGAGTTCTTGGCTGTGCAATTAAAATTGTGATTAACTGCGACTAGTTTTTTTATCACGCAACTAAACCTGATCAAATTTTTTAATCATTCGACCATCCTAATTTTATAGTAATCATCTTGTAGTAGAAACAGCGAAAGACTTACTTTAGCATGCTCTACTCATTCACATTTGGTATGCTCTCTCAGTCTGAAAATAATTTACATAAGAAAGTATGAGATTAAAGATGATTCACAATGCTGTAACAAACCTCATATTTCCTGCATGTAAAACATTACTCTTTTCTTCACTGTCTGACAAAGTATCTCCCACACGTGAGCCTCAGCAGTCTAAGGTACATGGGACTATATGTGAAACAAACTTCAGGGGTCAAATCAGTTTTAAGCTTCTCATCTATCTTAATGTGGCCTATTTTTTTCCTGATCTCTCTCGTCATAGAGCACCAAGCCAATCAGCAACATTATTTCTAGAAGCACATCTATAAAGAGAGGGGGCTGTCTTGCTTTAATAATCTTCCTATTCATGAAATATTGTCAGACTTCACAAATGTCACTTGGTCTCCTAACATAACGTGTTAGCCTGTTTTGAAATCTGCACTTGTTCAGGAAAGCATATAAGCATGTACTTCAAGTAGAGCCAAACGTCTGGAAAGGTGCCGTGTGCATAATCCAGAGGAAGCACTGAATACAGCCAGCAAGAATACAGCCAGCAGTAAGCTTTATTCAAGAGCAGTCTGGAAAAATTTCAAAAAAACAATTTGGGGGTAGGGGCGGAGCAAAATACTCCAATTCATCCAAACGGGAATGGCTTCTTAGGCCCAGAGTGAAAGTTCTTCTCAAAACAATAAGCACCCACACTAAAATAACTCACAGCCAGATGGGTGTTCCTCTACGTGGGAGATTCAAGATTCTGCCTAACTCAAAAGGGGACTTTGAACTGGGGTTCCCAAAAGCCTGGCAAGTGCTCTAATCTTCAGGCTGCTGGACAGTCTGGGGTGTTCTATATCAAGTTTCTCCTGCTGAAGCTTTTCTGTTTTATAGAACTAAATATTTATGGGACCAGAGAGACACAGCATAATGTCTGACAGAGGGGTAAAAATATCCCAAACATGCCACACATTAATGGTTGTTAAACTACATGACTCCAAACTCCTTATCACTTGAAAAATTTCAAAAAACCTCCACATATTTCCTTAGGCATCTTGAACAAAGTTAGCCATGATAAAAAGATACTGGACATAAGCCTGCAGGCAGCATAAATCATAATTCCACTTTTATCTATCCACGCCAGTTAAATCAAACCTTCTTCCAATTGCCAAAAAAGTAGAGGTACACCAATACATTGGTCCATATCATATCGGCACTGATAAAAGGAAAAAGGACGATTGCTGATAATGTCAATTTTTGGCTCGTGTGACCGATAACGTCACCAATAAATGCTGCATGCATGCGTGCAGCCGTAACATGCACACAACCAGCCCAGCAGCTTGGAGAGCAGCCTCTGGCTTGTAAGACTATTGGGGGATAAGGGGCTGAGGAAAGGATGGGGTGTGGGGGAGGCACAGAGTCCTCTGCAATGAGGGAGGGAGTAGGGCTGCAGCTGGGGCTGAGGTTGGGGCAGGGGCAGGACAGGAACTGCCCAGCTATGGCGGGGCATTCAGGGGATGCAGAGGGGGAAAGCTCCCATGGCTGTGTGCACCCTAGCAGGAGGCATGGGCCCCCCGGCTTTGTGAGTAGGACAAGGGCAGCCTACCGCTGTGGACTGGGACCAGGGACAGCACTGGGCTCTTCCTGGTGGGGAGACTGGGCTGGGACTGCGCTTGGGGTGGGCAGGAAATGCTTGGAAGGAGAGTTACCAGGGGGCTACAACGAATTCTGGGGTGCCCACAGCCCACCCTGTGACCCCCCCTCCCAGTGTCACTGCTGCCTGCTCCGCTGCATCTCTGGCACTGGCCCCAGCTCCAGCCCACAGTGGCAGCCCACCTTCACCCCATATGCAGATCCAGGAGGCACATGCCTCCCATGGCTTCCCCGGGGGTGCACGCAGCAGCAGGATCCATCTCCTCCTCTCCGTGCCGTCCAGACGAACTGCGTGGCTCCATCCCGCCCTGGCTGGGCAGCCCCTTCCCCACTCCCTCCCTCTCCACACAGGCCTCAATGTGCCCCCCAACATGCCCCTTCCCTGCCCCCCATGCTCCTTCCCCCCCAACAGACTTACCAGCCATATGCTGCCCTCCAAGCTGCCGGGCTGCATATCAGTCGATATGTCTCATTAAATAATCAGCCATAAGTATCGGCTCAAAAAATCTTTACCAGTGCACCCCTACAAAAAAGGGTACATTTCTTCCAAGAGTAATAATGAGCTGGGAAGAAAAAGAATACAGTACCTCAAACACTAAGGCTACGTGAAATAGGTTTTGTGCTAGTGGATGAAGCTCTGTCTCCATATAATAATTACATGTCATCTTCTAGAGCTCTGGCTGGACTTCTTTTCAGCAAGAATTGAAGATGTCTATAACTGACACACCTACAACCATATTTTTACTAGCCAGGCACAAGGTGTAAACCAAGAACAGTTTAGTTCAATTCCCTTTTCTGATCCAGCGTGTGTTGTCGGGGCATGTTCCCTCACCCTCTTCATTTCCCCTCCCATACAATTAGGCTTATAAAACCCACCTACATCCAATATGCCTGCTGCAAAGATTCAGCAATGGTTTGTAAAGTCTTACTGTATTGTACTAATCTCCTTTTATCTCATTTGCTCAGCTTGCGTCCTCAGGCTAGTTACTCTTTTTAGTTCTGCTTCTATTCTAATCATCCTAGCTTGCTTCATCTAATCACCACTTAGCTTGCTGCTGCCTACCACCTAAGATGAAACTTGAGCAACTCAAGGAAGCACCTACAACTGCAGCTGCTGAAAATATTGGACTCTCTCTTGCATAAAGAGAGGGATACTGCTTTTCCTCTGTCCCGCTGCATGATCACTATTCCCTGTGGAAAAAAATGCAGCTTCATAGATAAGCCTTTCATGCCAGCCACACAAATAGTTAGGGTAGGAGCGTGTTTTCAAGAATACCATCCCTCCCCTGATTCAGAGGGCTTCTCCATGCAAGATAATGCTTGAAGTCTTGTTAAGTCTGCAGCCTAGAGATTCCTTTCTGATTTGCAAAGCCACCTTCAGCTACCGTCTCTTTTTCCTGGTGGGGATGAAGATGCAGAATCAAGTTAGGAAGGTGTACACCAGGGATCAAATGGGTTTGACATGAGCAACTGAGGATTTGAAAGTGGGGGTTATATAAATGAGATCATATTTTTTTTATTTTTATAATGATAGGCAATTGATGATCCTCTGGATCATGATGTACGTGTAACATCTAGTCAGGTGCCTGATTCACCAACTTGTGGCTGACAAGCCCAATTCAAGAGCATCACAGCTTGTTACAAGTTTCACAGATCCATGTGTCATCTGAGCTGGAGCCCAAGTTTACAGCACACTGCTTTCTTTTTTCTTGTTTTGCTTCAGTCATCTGGATCTAAGCAGCTTCATATTGTGCTGCATCCAGTGCCAGATGTTCCAATTAGATCAGATGGGATTCTGCGCTCTCCCCAACTTTCTACATTGATGTTGAATGACTTCATATCAGTTGTACACACATGGTAGTACTGCCATAAAGGGCAGTATAAGATACAAGATGCAGGTATATCATGCAGATATACACACACACATATGTATTCATTGCCTACGCAAGTTATTTTGGGAAACTCCAGCTTCTATCTTTCTGAAGTTACCATATGTTACTGACCAGCACTTTCTTCCACACAATCCCCCTCTGCACCAGGAGATGCAGGGGTGCTTCCCTCTCCCTCCTGGACAAAGAAGGAAAGACTCAATTTCAAAGTGATCACACCACAGTGACCAAAAGCAGGCAGCCAAAGTCCTGGAGAACTTGCTGTGCAAGGTCTTGCTCTTCACAGGCATCCCAAGATCTACAAGACTTCCTCCTGTACTCTCAAGAACACAAGTCAGTTTGGTCAATCTCACTTCCATCCATTCTACATAGAGCAGAAGCCCACACACACCATGTCTCTGCCAACATGACAAACACAACTCACCACAGACAGAACCTTCAAGTCTTCTAATTCCCACTGGTGATTTTTTCCCCCCACATACAGGAGGGACTACATGACCCTATATAGCTGAACTTTGAGAAGGCTTTTGACCTAGTTCCCCATGATGTCCTCATGGTTAAGCTGGGGAATTGTGGCCTTGATCATCATACAGTCCAATGTCTTGGCAACTGGCTACAGGGTCAGACCCAAAGAGTACTAGCTGAAGGGAGCAAATCAACGTGGCACAGTGTTACCAGCGGAGTCCCTTGGGGCTTGCTACGCAGGCTAGTACTCTTTAACATTTTCATCAACGATCTAGATTCAGGAGTCATCTGTGAACTAGCCAAGTTCACGGACAATACCAAATTATGGGGGAGGGCTGTCACACCGCAGGACAGGCTGCGAATACAGGCCGACTTGAACACACTCTCAAGGTGGGCCAACCAAAACCTGATGGCCTTAAATGCAGAGAAGTTCAAAGTGCTGCACCTTGGTAGGAAGAACCCTCAGCATACTTAGAGACTCGCTAGCACCATAGCCAAAAGGGACTTGGAGGTCCTGATTGACCACAAGATGAATATAAGCCACCAATTTGGTGCGGTTGCAGGCAAAGCTAACCAAACTCTGGCATGCATTTGCCAGCGCATCTCAAGCAAAACCAGGGAAGTCATCCTCCTGCTTTACTCGGCTCTAGTGAGACCGCAGCTGGAGTTCTGCGTCCAGTATTGGGCCCCCCACTTCAGGAAGGATGTGGAAAAGCTTGAGAGATTCCAGAGGAGAGCCATTCGTATGGTCCAAGGCCTGGTGGGAACGCTGTATAAAAGAGGCTGAGGGACCGGGGACTCTTCAGTCTGGAGAAGAGAAGGCTCAGGGTGAACTTGGTGCCAGCCTACAACTTCATAAGAGGGGTACATCAGGACCTGGGAGAACATCTGTTCACCAGAGCTCCCCAAGGGATAACAAGGTCTTACAGCCAGGAACTCCAGGAAGGCCAATTTCGACTAGACATAAGAAAAAAGTTCTTTACAGTGTGTGTCCAGGATCTGGAACAAACTCCCCCCAGAGGTGGTGCAAGCACCTACTATGGACTCCTTCAAAATACAGTTGGATTTATTTCTTGCTGGGGTCACTTGATCCCAACTGACTTCCCATCTGTGGCGGGGAGGCTGGACATGATGATCTCATGAGGTCCCTTCCAGTCCATAATGTCTATGAAATCTATATAAAAAAAAAAAGTTAGACAGCAGGTGGACAACATCACACCACTATTCTCAGAAGTCCGTGTATACTCCTCTTGCAAGAGACATCCTGCCACCATAAAGTTCATAGAGATGAACTTGGAGGAGATCACATTCAACTGAACTCAGAACAGACCTGGAATGGGAAAGGGCTTCCTCACAGAATACCGGGCATTTTTTGTTCTTAGGGGTGAAGCCTCACTACTGGCTTGTAGAATCGAATTAACGGGCTGCAACAGGTATTTACATTCCTTTCCTGGAAGAGGACAGTAGCAGGTAGAGGAAAAAACCACAGGTCTAAACCTGATAACCTTCACTCACATAAATACTGCCAATGATCCTCAGGAAGTGTCAACAGCTAATATGTCTCATTTGGAGTAAATCTTCTTAAGCTCTACAACCTGGATAGTAGGCACGGAGGAATAATGTGTTCAGGTCAGCTTGCTTTTAACCCTTTTTCTTACTCCATATTCTTACTCCTGCGCTAATATGAGGCAGAAACCTACAAGGATAAATAGAGTCCTCAGTTGCCATGTAGGTTTCTGAGACTGGATGGCCATTTCCTGGGGGCTTCTCTTTCAACCTTTGCCTGTATTTCTCGTGTGCAAGAGAAGGAGTGGATTGGCAATTAAAATGTTTTGCGTTGAGCTCCCATTTCTGCAAAAAAAATTATTGTGAGTGAGCTGAGTGGTGCTCCACTCTCTCCATAACCCACTACAGTCAACATATTCAGCTGCTACCCTTTTCTATTCTGTAGCATGAAACGTTCATAACTTACAAACACCATGCAGAGTAATAAGGACTGGATACAAATCTTAGATTGTAGCTCTCACAATAAAGTGTTTCCAACAAAAGTCTCTAAGGAATTAGGAACTATAAATGAAGGGGAAAGCCTTCATATACCCATTTCTTTGCTTAAGGTCTTTCAAGCCAGCTGACCCTGGGTATTCCCCTTCAGCTATTCTGAAACCAGCTCCTTTTTTCTGTGTCAAATAGTTTCAGCATACTGGCCTGGAACTGAATTAACAGGAGTCACAAAAGAGGAGAACAAATGCAGTCTTTGTGCAGGTTTGTTGGAACACAGCAAGAGTCTGAATCACAGAAACAATTAGAGACAGTTGAAATTGCACAATATGGCCAATATTAAGGCACTGACAGCATGAACTCTTTCACTTTGACATGTAATCCAAGTCTACAAGTTTTCTGGGAAGTTTTCATTGCAAAACTATATACACAAAAACATATTAAAATGTCATTTACTTTTATATTTCATTGGTGGTTAATAAATACTTAACAGACCTAAAATATCAGAGGGCCTGATTCTGTAAACACTTTGAAAATCAGCAGCATTATTCATTCTGTTTTAGGTTTACAGGATCCAACCCTATGTCTCCTCCTCCTATTTTCATCACCCCAAAAGTTACGTGGGTGAGTGTATCAAGATCACACACTACCTTGCAGGAACAGACATTAAATATCACATTAAAGAACAATCTTGATCTTTCCGTGTTTAATCAGATTTTCCAAATGGCAATCAGATCTAGTGTTTTTGTTTATGAGTTATAATGCAGTATTTTCATTTGGTTTCATTTCCTGAAATTACATCAGTATTCTTAAAAGCATCAAAGTGCCAAAGTCTGTCATATCTGGCTCCATGGTGCCTGGAGAAGTAAATCCGAGCATTACTAATCTATTTAATCCCCTGGAGAAAAGTGGAAGACAGTAGTTTTGCTTCTTTGATAATGAAGAGAAACTTGCTACATCCTTCTGTTCACAGCAGCACTCTCAAGTTCACAGTCTGCATAATGTTTTATTTCTTACTAAATATATATAAAATTCATTTGCAAGTTTTGCCTCCTGTTTAGAATTAATTCTAATTAAATTATTATTTTAAAAGATCAAATTAAGCTTATTAAATGGAAGCAAAAGACTAGACACAAAGATACCAGTGTTTTCCTAAATACTATACTGGCGTCACCTGCTATGGAATTATGAGATTACTAGCCAAGTGCCCATCAAAACTGACGGGCACAGGCGGTCAAGGACAGTGGCCTGCATCCGGCCCTGCTCCCCCCCCCCAGGTTCAGGGTCAGGCCTGCTCCCCCTCTTTTCCCCCCACACCATTTTGGGACCAAGGCCAGGCTGCCCTCCCCACTCCATCTGCTGACCCCATCACCCATCTGCTCCATTGCCACCGCCAGCCAGGCCAGAGGGGCGTGGTCAGCAGCGCTGGCCTTGCCCCCCGCCCCAGTCCTCCCTATTTTTGCAGCCTGCAGGGAGCAGGGGGGACAGGGCCAGCGCTGCTGGCCCACCCACCTTCCGTCCACCTGCAGGGATGGGCATAGTTTCATAGTTTCATAGTAGCTAGAGTCGGAAGGGACCTAGGTAGATCATCTAGTCCGACCCCCTGCCTTAGCAGGAAAGAGCACCGGGGTCAGATGACCCCGGCAAGGTGCTCATCTAACTTCCTTTTAAAAATCCCCAGGCTAGGAGCCTGCACCACTTCCCCTGGAAGCTGGTTCCAGGCCCTAGCCGCCCTGACTGTGAAGTAGCGCCTCCTAATATCTAATCTAAACTTACCCTCCGCCAGTTTGTGACCGTTATTCCTGGTCAACTTGAATTAAAAATCGTGGTTCGTTTCTCGGGAGGCGGAAGAAAAACCTTCAGCTACAGACACACTTTATCAGCAACACAAAAGGTATATATTTGCAAATAGGGTCAGAGAGAGAGACAAAAGATCAATCACTCTGCCCCCGGGCACAATCATTAGCAGGCTTTTATCCCCTCTCTCCTGACCACTGTGCAGAAGGAGGAACTTTTACAACTCATTTCCGGTTCATACAAACATATATGTAAACATGTCGCTTCATACGTCCCATGTGCATTATAATTAACTACTTAAGTATGCGGGGCGGGTAGGCTTAATATGCATTAGGTTATCACGCGTGCGTAGATGGGACCCAAGGTTACTGAAGGTTCAACCTGAAGGCAAAAATGGCATTTGCTCTTATCTTAGCCTAAGAATGTGGGGGTCATGAAAGAAAGTGTGATTTAGTGTAACAAAGAGATAGTAAATTTGCAGAACAGAGAGAGAGTGATACCTTAGTACAAAGGGCCTTTGGTGGTTTTCCCTTCAATTTCCAACCCCCCCCTTCCCTCTCCCACAAGGAGGGCTAGCAGCTGTGTTTTTTTTCTAAATCTGCTATTGATAATGCATTTTTAATAATATTTCTAACAAACTTACCCTCCGCCAGTTTGTGACCGTTATTCCTGGTCAACTTACCCTCCGCCAGTTTGTGACTGTTATTCCTGGTCAAAGCAGTGTCGCTGGCCCGTCTGCTTTGTCACCTATCGAGGGAGTGGGTGGGGTCAGAGGCCCAGGTCCAGGTTTGCTACCCCAACCCTTGTCCCTGTCGCTTTGGGGCCAGGGCCCCTTCCTCCACCCCCACCCAGGGGAGACAGAGCCCAGCCTCTGGCCCTGCACCCCTGCTTCCCTCATCCAGTCCCGCCCTCCCCAATTCAGGCCTGACCCTATTCCCCTGCACGCCTCCCCCGTCACTTCAGGCCTGACCCCATTTTCCCCCAGCAGTTCCCATTTGGGACCACTTCCCCTGTTCCCCACCTCACACTGCCTCCTCCACAGTGTGGGGAGGCACTTCCCTTTCCCCCCACTCTACCACTGTTCTCCCAGATCCTGATGCACACTCCCCCCTTATATGCTTATATGCAGCCACTAAGGTCTCCCAGAACCTCCTCTTCACCAAGCTGAAGAGTCCCACATCCCTCAGCCTCTCCTTGTAAGGCTTGCTCTCTCGGCCTTGGATCATACGGGTGGCTCTCCTCTGCACTCTCAAGCTTATTCATATCCCTTCTGACATGGAGGCCCCCAAACTGGATGCAGTACTCCAGCTGCAGGCTCACTAAGGCGGAGTAAAGCAGAAGGATGATGTCCCTGGTTTTGCCTGAGATGCATCAGTAGATGCATGCCAGAGTTTGGTTTGCTCTGCTGGCCATGGCATTGCATTGGGGGCTCACATTCATCTTGTGAGCAATCAAGACCCCCAAGTCCCCTTCTGTCATAGTGCTAGTGAGCGTAGCACTGCCAAGCCTGTAAGTAGGATGCTGTTTTTATCTCTCAAGGTGCAGTACCCTGCATTTCTCTGTGTTGAATGCCATCAGGCTTTGGTATGCCCACTTTGCAAGCATGTCCACATCAGCCTGTATCCCCAATCTGTCCTCCAGTGCGACCACCTTCCCCCATAGTTTAGTATTGTCCACGAACTTTGCCAGTCTGCATCTGATGCCCAAATCCAGGTCATTAATGAAGATATTGAAGAGTACCGGCCTGAACACTGAGCCCTGGTGGACTCTTCTGGTAACCTTGTGCCATGTTGATTTGTTCCCATCAACTAGTACCCTTTGGGTCCGACCCCAGAGCCAGTTCCCCAGCCATCGGACCATGAGGTTGTCGAGGCCACAGTTCCCCAGCTTGCTTGTAAGGACATCATGGGAGACCAAGTCAAAGGCTTTCCTGAAGTCCAGATAAATGACATCAACTCGTCTCCCTTGTTCAGGCAATGTGTCTCCTGGTTATAGAAGGAGATAAGGTTGGTCAGGAATGCTCATTAATAAACTGATAACTGCCCTTAAACTCACACCGAACTGACTTCCATGAAGCCAAAGATGACCAACATGTAGCCCATTTGAACATTTTTACCTGAAGGGGCTGGAACTAGTACTTGCAATTGTAACCCACTACCAGTAAGTAAGGAATCTCACTTTCATTTTAAAGCATGTTATGGGCAGTTCCACTGCCACCCATCGCAAAAGCATATCTTTTTCCTGGTTTCCCAAGACACAGCTGCTCACCTTGCCCATGCTGGACTCCAAGGGGCTGGCCAGCACCTGGATGATCCCCTTGCTCACGTAAGAGTTGTGGCTTGCTGAGCACTTCAGAAATAACAGGCCATTTTCCTTACAAACCTAAACTGGAAGTGAGCTACTTTGAAAAATGAGCCCCAAATCTGCAAGCTCAAACCTCTAGAAAATCAGGCAGCCAGTATTTTTTACTATAATCTCCCAACTTTTTGAATATTCCTATGGACAAAAGGGGGGGAAATTAGCAATGTTATATTAATTACATAACTCAGATTATGACGACAGTGTGTCCCCATCTATTTGTGGCAGTGGACAGCCAGCAGCCATTTGACTTAGCACATTTTAGTTCTCATGTTTAATATTTCAAGCTGATAGACCAAGATTACTGTATTTACCCAAATCCAAGACAACTTTGAATAGAAAATGATACCCCAATACCCAGGGGCAGGTTTCCGTGTGGGGGCAGCACCTGTGGCTCCAACCTTAAGCCAGGGTTGGAGTTGGGGTTTGGGCCAGAACTGGAGCTGCAGCAACTGTCTGTCTCTTCATCTTGTACTCAAATTCAGGATGAGGGGCTTCCCCCCATGTTGAATTGGGTGGGGGGTACCAAATCTTGGGTTTGAGTAAATACGGTGGTTACAAGTTCAAAATTCTTGGTTTTCTCAATGTCACTTAGCAGCAAAGCTGCAATAGCTGTTGCTCAGCAAACTCTTTTTGACCACAAAAATGGGGCCACCAACAAATTACTGCACAGCAGCATCAGTTAGTGCCCGCCCACGCTACATTGCCATAGCAACAACTATGTTGCCATAGCTCTTTGCTACGGTGACACAGCACCTCATATAGACACACTCAGAGAGTGGCTGTTGAAAGGGAGAGTGAACAGAGTATGACCAGGGTTTTGTTCACTGTGCTTCTCTTTCTTACAGCCTCCAGCATTTAAGGTCTAGGTAGTTCAGGGGCTGTACCCCTAACTGATGCCTAACTGCCACTTGGTTTTGTCACTTGGTTACTTGCAGCACTATAGACATACAGCAGAGGTTTTCAACCTTTTTGGATCAGTGTACCCCTGGCAGCTGGTCGAGAAGGCAGGAGTCCCCCTGCAGGCGGGAGGTCTCGCAGTGGCCAATCAGCAGCTGGGGGTGGGGTCCCCCAGCAGCCAGTCGATGTGCGGGGGGGGGGGGGGTGGGGGGGGGACCGCCAGCAGCTGATCAATGATCGGGGGGGGCGGTGGCATATCAGCAACAGAAGTGCCGGCAGCATGGTGGTGGCGGCGCCCAGTGCTGAATACCCTCTGAGGCCATCCCAAGTACCCCCGGGGGTACGTGTACCCTTTGTTGAAAACCCCTAACATATAGTGAGGCTGCTCCAACACACTGGTCATTACAGAGTGTGGGAGCAGACTTAAGTCTGTTGGAGCATGATAATTACTCCAGCAGACTCCAGTGTCACAGTGTGTCCTGTGCTTAAAAATGGTGTTGGGGGTGCTTTAACTAAAGCTTTCAATGAGCTGTAGTTAAAGTCCCCTCACCACCATTTTTTACCATGGGGACTCTGATGCACATGACGGCTCTCGGAGCCGCTCTAACTAAAGCACCGCCCTCCCACGCTCCCAGAGCATGTGTATAAACACCTTTGGTTTTTGTCACTCGCACTGCTGGGCAGATCGCACTCATTACTTGGACTTTGGCAAAACTGTCCCCTCTCTGGCCACACTAGTCCCCCCATTGTCCAGGATGGGCTTCTCTTGTGCTGTTCTCTCTAGCCCCTGGCACTGAGCACTAGGCACTGTCAGGGATGGGACACAGGATTTGCTAGACTACATGGTGAAGGGGTAGCTATGGCTAGGGGATGAGCCCAGCTGGGTGGGGAGGGTGGGGCAGACAGTGAAGTCACAGAGGCGCACTGGCAGGATACCAGGCATTGGGCCAGAGAGACAGTGACCTCATAGAGGGCTGACAGTAGCCTGCAGGATAAACTCCAGAACCCCAGGCCAGAGACTCAGACCTGAACAGACCTTCATGGTAGCAGGTGTCTGG
Source organism: Crocodylus siamensis (assembly GCF_052110815.1). Lineage (NCBI taxonomy): Eukaryota > Metazoa > Chordata > Crocodylia > Crocodylidae > Crocodylus > Crocodylus siamensis. Next base: position 22,597 of record NW_028324456.1, on the reverse strand, counting down.
CTGAAGCTCCCACAGGTAAGGGAGAATCTGATTCCTATTTCTGGTCCCAGGGCCACCTCTCTTCTCTGGTCATCCCTCCCGCCCCACAGGTGCGACCCCCCAGAAACTCTCAGGTTTGGGCTAAGTGGTACAGTTGGGCTCCTCTCTCTGCCTGGTCCCCAATACTTCCTCATGTTTAATGAGTTTGGGGTTATGGCCCTTCTCAGTCACAAGCTGTAATTCAGGCCCAGGTCACAGGGCTCTAGCAAGTAACTCTGGTGTAAAAGCCAGTTCTGAGCTCTGTCCAATCTCAGCCAGTTCAGGACCACAGGAATGTTTGGGCTCAGGACAAAAGACCTGAGTTGTACCCTTTTGATGGGCAGGGAGCTTTGATCCCCATATTTCCCTGCAGCTCTGTCTCTCTCTCCAGCTGTCAGTCACTCTTGACTTCGGTGCTGCTGCACTGCAAACAAAGGGGCTGCTCCAAGTCTCAGCCACTGGGGATCAAGCACAGAACAGCACGAATTCCCCCCGCCGCTCCTCTGACTTCCACATGGGCCTGTCCTCGCTCCTCTAGTCCTCCCTTCCCTTCTCCTCCTGCCATTTCCCTAGTCCTACACCTCTTTCTCAGGAGCAGCTGAGCTGTGCCCGAAGGGATCTTGCGGGAGGGAGCAAAGTACTGGCATTTTCCTCAGGGTCCTTCCAGGGAGGGCTCAGGTGGGTGGCAGAGACTCTGGGTCAGGAAGGAGAAGGGTAGGGCAGGAGGAGGAGGGGTTTGAGGAAGCATGAGGCTAGAGACTCTGTGTCTCTGTGCCTGACAAAGGCAATGCAAGTGAGAAGCAAGGGTGGGGGGACTTTTGGAGGTGTCTTTTATTGGACCAGGCATAAAATGTGGGAGTGATGTTAGACAAAGGCACAGAAGAAGGGCACCTGGTGCCCAGAAACTTCTCTAACTAGGTAAAAAGACTGTGACTGGGAGAAAAACGTGACAGAAAATAGAAATTGAAGTGGGGAATTCTTTCTCACCTATATGCTTGGTCCAAGAAAAGATATGCCTAAAATCACCTTGATTCTAGCATATTGCCCAGACCTTCATGGCTACAACAATACTCCAAACCTACTGGAAGGAAGGATATGGCTTTTATTCAAATGAAACAGACATAGCCAATCATGGGGCAGAGCATTCGATGCTAGGACACAATGGCCAGGTGGTTGCTTAGCGCAAGGTGATTGTGATCCAATCACATTGCATGCTGTCACAGAGGAGAGCTGATGCCTATAATTCTATGGCCATGACATCACATCACAGAATCAGTGTTTCTAATCATCTAATCCCCCCAAGTTGAAGAGAATGCGAAAACATTACCAAAAATACAAACAGAAATGGAGAATCCTAGGAGAATAGTTCATCATCTGGCCAAAGAGCCATGACTCCATATTCAAGAAAGAAAAATCTTTGTCTCTAAGCCCCTCTGCATTCAGCAAGAAAAAGGGAAAGCAGCAAATAAGGGCCAAGCATCTGTACATGGCAAGGAGAAAAGCGGGCAATAAGTGGCACTCGATAGAATTTAGGAGTGGGTTCTGCCATCTAAGTTGACTCGGGAACTGAAAGCAACAATGGGTTGTCTATCTCTCTGTCCACCAGTCTAGAGGAGAGGGAGGGACAGGGACAGGGACAGGGAAAGGAAGGGAGAGAGGGAGGGAGGGAGGGAGGGGCAGGGCCAGAGAGGGACAGGGAGGGAGAGAGGGAGGAAAGGAGGGAGGGGGGAGGGGCAGGGCCAGGGACAGGGAGAGAGAAAGGGAGGGGGGCAGGGAGTTGGAGGGGACCCAAAAAGACTTCAGGCTTGTTGGGGAGAGAGGAGAGGCACACTTGACAAGTAAGGCTCCCAGAAATTTGCTGGCAACAGAAGAGTGGGTAGACTCATGGATATTCAGGTCTATCCCAGGAGCTGGACAGGGGTGCACGCTAATGACCCAGAGCCATGAGCCCATTCTCTCTCCCCAACAAGCCTGAACCCTTTTTGGGTCCCCTCCAACTTGACCTTGTCCCACTTCCATTTGTCCTCATTCTTGGCTCCTTGCTAAACATCCAAGCACCTTCTTATAAAATGTGTGGAGAAGGTGACTTAGAACATCTCACAGAAAAGAGAGAATGAGCATGGTCCCTTCCTGGCTCATAAAGGAAAGGTGCATCCTCCCAGTCTCACTGTGCCTTCAAAAAGACAGGATGTAGCCTATATTGATTCATCAGCAAAACACGCCACTGAATGTTTGCAAACCTCCAAGCTAGAGCTCACAAATGGTATTACCAACTACTTGGAATTTAGTAAAAAATGTTAACATCGTTTTAGCAAAAAGAAACCCAGGTAAAGAAGGAGGTGGAGCAGAAATTGATTGCACCAGAAGTGATATTAACCAACCATTTGTATGTTTCTCAGGAGATTTTCCCAGGTTTACACAGAATACAAAAAACTCATTAGCTTCTTAGACAACAAACATCGGATGGACGGACAACGAAAGCGACAGAGCAAAAAGAAACAACTTAGGCTTTGTAAAGCAATGAAGGTTAGAAACAAAGCCACAGTACAATTTTTATATTTATATATATCATATATACCTTAATGAGGTAATCAGGAAATGACTAGAGTCAATAGTAACCAATGGTTTTCCTGGCAATTCTATTTAGAATTTCTTAAAGAAGTTGACGACTACAGCCCCAGTCTAACAATATGCACATGCTTTACTTCAAGAATGTCTGTGATCCCAGGCAGCTCAATAGGACTTCTCCCATGATTATTTCTTAGCCAGTTGCATCAATGTTTGCAGGATCAGGGTACAACACAGAAGGAAACTGGGCCCTGTCTGTTTTTTAATTTGATGAGCAAAGTTCTATAATCCTGATCTCCAGGGATTGTCTCCACTGTTGTAGCTGTCTTTTCACCGTCTTGCCATTAAAATGGTTACGTACCTCAGGCAAAACTGTGGCTACACCAAAGTCAAAGTCAAAACACCCATTTAATTCACTAGGGCCAAGCTTTTTACCCTTATTCACCCTGAGTATTTTTTAGAGCAGAGTCTGACACACAGATCCTAGACTTGCAAGCAGTTTACACTCAACATTTAGGACTATCCTAGAAATAGATTGTTTTCATGGCAGGTAATTAGCAGCCTAGATTTGTGCCAATTGCTAAAAAGGCACAAACAAGAAAAGATCATGCTCTTGGGTAAGAAGTCAGGGCATGGGGAGACGTCCAAAGTGGAAACTGATGATGTCCAAAACGAAAGATAAAGTGCACCCTGCCATGACATGTATTCTTGTCAATGTGGCATTGTTCTACACAATCGTACACATTCTTTTTGGAAACAAGTGAGCAGAATAGAACATTCAAGAAAGAAAAATCTTTGTCTCTAAGCCCCCCTGCATTCAGCAAGAAAAAGGGAAAGCAGCAAATAAGGGCCAAGCATCTGTACATGGCAAGGAGAAAAGCGGGCACTAAGTGGCACTCGATAGAAATTAGGAGTGGGTTCTGCCATCTAAGTTGACTCGGGAACTGACAGCAACAATGGGTTGTCTATCTCTCTGTCCACCAGTCTAGAGGAGAGGGAGGGACAGGGACAGGGAAAGGAAGGGAGAGAGGGAGGGAGGGAGGAACAGGGACAGGGAGGGAGGAAAGGAGGGAGGGGGGAGGGACAGGGAGAGAGAAAGGGAGGGAGGGGGGGAGGGAGTTGGAGGGGACCCAAAAAGAGTTCAGGCTTGTTGGGGAGAGAGAAGGGCCACACTTTACAAGTAAGGCTCCCAGAAATTTGCTGGCAACAGAAGAGTGGGGTAGACTCAGGGATATTCAGGTCTATCCCAGGAGCTGGACAGGGGTGCACGCTAATGACCCAGAGCCATGAGCCCATTCTCTCTCCCCAACAAGCCTGAACTCTTTTTGGGTCCCCTCCAACTTGACCTTGTCCCACTTCCATTTGTCCTCATTCTTGGCTCCTTGCTAAACATCCAAGCACCTTCTTATAAAATGTGTGGAGAAGGTGACTTAGAACATCTCACAGAAAAGAGACATTGAGCATGGTCCCCTTCCCGGCTCATAAAGGAAAGGCGCGTCCTTCCGCTCTCATTGTGCCTTCAAAAAGACAGGATGTAGCCTGTATTAATTCATCAGCCAAACACGCCACTGAAAGTTTGCAAACCTCCAAGCTAGAGCTCACAAATGGTATTAGCAACTACTTGGAATTTGGTCAAAAATGTTAACATCGTTTCAGCAAAAAGAAACCCAGGTAAAGAAGGAGGTGGAGCAGAAATTGATTGCACCAGAAGTGATATTAACCAACCATTTACATGTTTCTCAGGAGATTTTGCCAGGTTTACACGGAATACACAAAACTCATTAGCTTCTTAGACAACAAACATCGGATGGACGGACAACGAAAGCGACAGAGCAAAAAGAAACAACTTATGCTTTGTAAAGCAATGAAGGTTAGAAACAAAGCCACAGTACAATTTTTATATATATACATACATATACATATACACACACACACACACCCCCCCCTTAATGAGGTAATCAGGAAATGACTAGAGTCAATAGTAACCAATGGTTTTCCTGGTGATTCTATTTAGAATTTCATAAAGAAGGTGATGACTACAGCCCCAATCTAACAATATGCACATGCTTTACTTCAAGAATGTCTGTGATCCCAGGGAGCTCAATAGGACTTCTCCCGTTATTATTAATTCTTAGCCAGTTGCATCAGTGTTCGCAGGATCAGGGTACAACACAGAAGAAAACTGGGCCCTGTCCGTTTTTTAATTTGATGAGCAAAGTTCTATAATCCTGATCTCCAGGGATTGTCTCCACTGTTGTAGCTGTCTTTTCACCGTCTTTCCAGTAAAATGCTCATGTACCTCAGGCAAAACTGTGGCTACACCAAAGTCAAAGTCAAAACACCCATTTAATTCACTAGGGCCAAGCTTTTTACCCTTATTCACCCCGAGTGTTTTTTTAGAGCAGAGTCTGGGACACAGATCCTAGACTTGCAAGCAGTTTACGCTCAACATTTAGGACTATCCTAGAAATAGACTGTTTTCATGCCAGGTAATCAGCAGCCTAGATTTGTGCCAATTGCTAAAAAGGCACAAACAAGAAAAGATCATGCTCTTGGGTAAGAAGTCAGGGCATGGGGAGACGTCCAAAGTGGAAACTGATGATGTCCAAAATGAAAGATAAAGTGCACCCTGCCATGACATGTATTGTTGTCAACGTGGCATTGTTCTACACAATCTTACACATTCTTTTTGGAAACAAGTGAGCAGAATATAATATTAGAAGAAGTACTGTATTGTGATTGGTCGTGTGACAGGTACTCGTTTCTTAACACCAAGGGAAACAATGGAGTGACAAAACTATAGAAGGCACTGCAGCCAGGGAAAGACTAGGGAGCAGCACTGCCCAGGGAGGACACAACTTTTGAGTTTTAGTACAACATGGAGAAAACATCAGCAAATTAATTGATTCTTTTCCATAAGGAGAAGTGAGCGAGTTGATAAGTGCTTTCTCAGGGATGGGGGGATAGGCGAGGAGGCAGAGGCTAGCGACAGTCCCAATGTGGCAGAGTCTCTGGACACAGGGTCCGTTGCACAGAGTGTGTCCAAACATCTAGCCAACTTCTAGCCCCCGACACTTGTAATAGGGTAAATGGGCAAAAACAGGTCATCTCTACGCTCATGGCGGAGAATCCTGGCCCTGCTAAAACCAGTAACAACCCCCTCTTGGGCTTCAAGATGGTCAGAATTGTCTTCCATGGTCTTCAGGCTGCACTTTGGCCCTTCAGAAAGAAACTCAAGGGGAAGCAACCCGTATCCTAGTTTGTCCTTCACTGATCTTTCCCAAATTGTCTGTTCCTTTCTTTCCTATAATTTATTCTGTAAGTTTGATATCCCATCCTATCCAAAAGGCTCTGGTGATACATGTCACTTTTCATGGGGGGCTGTTATTGTTTATGCTAAAAGTTTGAATCACACCCAGTAGACAGCTGTTGCCATGTACAGAAGGGAGAAGGAAGGAATTAATTAACACATTTATTCTCCCTTCTCATTTGTTCCTGCTACAGAAAAACAAGACCAAAGACATGACGGACGAAATTACAAATATAATGACATGGTTTGTGTCTGAAGTCACAAACATCATATATCCAGCAATAATTCAATATGAAGGGAGAAAAATCGCTGAGAGAGACAGGGGAGATGAGGACATCAATGCCAAAAACTTCATCTTTGCAGACAGAAACAGAACACCCAGCAGATCATTGGGATGTGTGAGGAGAGGGAGGAGAAGGATAACCCCACTGTTTTCTCAGCAGGCACCTAGCCAGTTTCCAACAAGAAGGCACCTTGCAAGAAAGCCTTTTTTCCCCTCACTCAGAAAGATATTTCCCAAAGAGGAAGAAGCAATGCAGGGAGCTTGCAGCAATCCCCTGACAACCTGTACAGTTGAGCCTCAAACATTACAGTCATCAACCAGTATTTATGCTGATGCTTTTTTTAAAGAAACACATGATGAATTAATAAGCAAAACATGCCCAGCACAAAACCCACATACTCAAAACATTGCAATCCCCAGAAGCAATTCCTCACGTATCAGCACAGCTTTAACTGATTCAATACTGAAGAAGTTTTCCGTATGTCAGGCCACAAACCTGCAGCCTTCTGAAGACCAGGGTCTCTCCCCTGACATAGACACACTGACGGCCAAAATCATTCATTCCAGTTTATCTGACCTTATGCAAGAAAGAGCTTCTAAAGTCTCGGTTTACGCCCACATGCAAAGCAACAACAGTGTGCCAGCAGAGAGCTTCGGTGGTCTGATAAGAAGAAAAATTACTGCTTACCAACAGGAAAAAGCAAAAGCACCCTCTTCAGTTCCATATAACCCTCCAGAACCTGGAGAAATCGATGGAAAGCTTTTAGAAGATCCTACCAACAGCAGCGCCCGAGGCCAGAGTCCCACATCATCTACTCGGGGGCTATGCCACAGATTTCTGGAAGATATAATCGGTGGGCTTTTATCTAACATTCTCCCTTCCACTGCCACCACGTCTTCCTCCACAGACAAGAAAATGGATCTTGCAGAATTTGACTTCATTCACACGAAGATAATCAGTAGAGTTATGGCAAAAATCTCTCAAGATGAGAACTCTTCTAGCCAGCATACTGAACAGCAGCACTCCAGGGAGGAGGAGACGAGTCAAACAGTTGCTGATTCGGTCTTTAACAAGCTTCTGACACAGTTTCAATCTAGATTAAACATGCAGAGCTGTTTCAGAAATGGGTGCATGGTTATTTCTCAAGCAATTTATGACTTGGTCTTCCAAGAGCTTTCTGGACATTCACTGCACAACTCTCTTTCTGAAGAATTACTACCTCACCACTGTGATCAAGCTGACAACATTGCTGAAAATACACTGAAAAATGTTACTGAGCCTTTGGATGACCCAGACACTTTAGCATCACCTCTTAGTAAGCTAGCTCCTCTTATCATAGAAAAACTGGAAGCAAATCTTATGCCAGCATTTTCTTCCCTCTTTCCCATTGCCGATTTCGATACAGAAAAGATTTTGTTACTGAATAATGCAACTCGAAAAATACTGCATGCTTTGCAAGTACTCCTGTCAAAGCACCAAAGGAACATGAACAAACATATCAGTGAGAGAGAATTTTTATGCACTGAAGACAGCCAGGCTATGGGAGACCTATCCCATTCGGCTTGCACAAGCACTGGACACCATTCTGACTCCGACATTTTTGTTTGCGGAAACCTAACAAATAAGACAGATATTTTAGCTAATAGGATAGCGGCTTTGATAGCAAAACAAGTGGCCAAACCTGAATTTCAAGGCAGTCCAGAGGAGGAGACGTTGCCTGTTTCATCTTCAACAACAGCAGATGTTCGGATTGTTGAGAAATTCCCTGCTGATTTTGGCAGGAGAGAGACAATTCCAACGCCAACTTTAAACTCACCTACTCCTCTGCTACCCGTGACATTTGTGGAAGAAATAGTCAGTAGATTTCTTTCTAAAGTCTTCAGTTCAACTCATGACAGAAGCCCCAAGTCCAGAAGACATTTATCAAGATCCAAAGTGAATGAAATTGTTGACAACCTGAAACAGGCCATGGAACAAGGCCTGTCCAAACAGAAAATCAGCCTTGTGGCAGCTACAAATGAACAACAACATTTACCTCCGGAGCATGAAGAGGCAGTTAATGAAGTTGTGTTGTCTATTTCCAGGAATATGTTACAAAAATCTGGATCTGAGCAAGATCTTTACAATGACATGACAGGTTTCAATGATTTTTTTCCTCAAGACATGGCTACAGTAATAATAGAGGAACTCTCTGATTGCCCTTTTTTACAGGCTCCTAGTGACAGTGCAGCAACACCAAGCCAAACTGCAATGGACCCAGGCAGAATTGCCGACATGGTCCTTTCCCACGTCTCTGTTAGTGCAGAGCTTAAGACCTCGAGTTCTGAAGAGGCAATACCAGGGTCCACTACACACAAAACCGCAACAGAGACAGAGGAGCTGCCTCTCAAAATAATCCCTTATGTTACAATCACACATGTACCCACTGCTCCAGACTCAGTGTCTGATCATTTACGAGTTATTTCCCTAAAAACAGAACCTGTTGAGACACTGCAAAAAGCATCCACTGCTCAAACTGAGAAGTGTTTTGAAGATAACAGCTCAAGATCTGAAGCACAGAGAAGTGAAGGCAGTCATTTTTCTCTCGGGAGCACAGGACAACCAGTTGTAAGCCCAGGGCAGGTAAGGAGAAAGATAAGGCTGAGGCAATCCTGTTTTCTGAATGCCATTTTGCTTCTAACTGGATCTTTTGTTAAGATGACCATGTGGCATTGAAAGCCCATCTACTATCAATGCTGAATGCTCTTATAAAGGTGGTAGACCATCTCGCAGAGAGCCTGCAGTGGGCCTTCAGTGTGCAGGACCCTCGCTAGCTGGGATTTGGGGTTAGTGGTCAGTAAATTCACTAATCTTGAATCTACTCTCCAAGACATCTGTCTGGGGATAAGAAGAGGCTGGAGTCCCTTGGGTTAAGCGTATGGACAAGACAGCTACAGCTCTCTGCTTGGTTTACTGATGGCAGAGACTGGTTCAAAGGCAGCTTCTCTTCAAGCCAAAAGGGCCATTTGATTGCTAGAAAGAGAAGACCACGTGTAAAAGTATGAGGGGAAATTATTTTGCTAAGCCAAGTTTCTCAGCTTTGGACGGCTTGGACAATGGTTCCAAGATCCTACAGCTGAGTCCTGCTGCCCAAAATAAGGCTATCAGACATGACGTGTAAACCAGGCAATGAGTTCAGGTAACCCAGATATGAAAACAGTGACAGAGAACCCAGACCCAGTTTATTTAGCAACCCATGGGATTGAATAGTTGGGTCTCATCATAACACCACAGTTTCTAGTTAGTGAGCGGCAACTAACCAGTTTGTGCCACAGACATGTTCATGCGTGGATTGATTCAAAAATCAAACTTAATTTGTGACCATGCTAGAGCCCTGAACCATGACAAGACTTAAGTACAGAAAACCAATCAGAGTCAACAGAAATGCTCACAGGCGTCAATGGTTTGCAAGGCTTGGGTCTATGACAAAGAATCTCAGTATTTGCATCGCTTGAAGCCTGAACTAGTGACCAATTGGAATTAATGGCACCTGCTTAAAAAAGGGCATTTAAATGCCTTCCTGACCTAAGTGGCTCCTTAGTGTTTGTCTCTCATCTGCTTTCAAACAGAAAGCTGAAATGGAACAGATGGACAAAGCAGTTTTCCTTTAACAAAACCTGTCATTGCACAGTCCTGATTTTTCCGGGTGCTCCACTGAAGTTCATAGGATGGATCCTAATGCAAGTCTAAAAGGGCTTGGTTTAGTTCACTCTCATTAGTGATCTGTAAGAAAAACTGGCTTAGAAAGGGTTCTGAGGAGGTGTCCTCTTCAAAAGCTTCTTCTTTGGTTTCAGTCCTTCAGCAAGACCTCATTCGGGAAGGCACTGAAGCCTGTGCTGAACCTGCTGAAAGCTTTTCAACCCAGGCTGGACCTCCCTGCAAAACTGGCAGCCCATGAGACTGACAAGGAGGAGGGAGAGAAGTTGGTAGAAGAAAATCCTGAAGCACAAAGACAGTGCAAGGGAGAAGAGGACCTACAGTCAATAAAGACCATTCAGACGGAGTCCTCTCTATATGTGGGGAGCTCATTCGTTTCATCTATGGACAGTGAACAATTACGGTAACTTTTCTGGCAGTACAGCAAGAATAGGAGCTGTGGTAGAGTGGGATCATCTGGGTGGGGTCTCTGGACACAGCTGTCCCTACGTTAGACTAGGTCCAACACGAGGGTGGGCAGGGCTCTGTCCAACTCTCCGCTTGCTTGTAACCACACGTTTTCCCTGTCACAACACAGTGGGACCAGACCGTGCCAGTGACTCTGAGCTTCCATACAAAGCTATTTTACTCTGCCACCATGCTACATGCTTCCTTCCCATGCCCAGATCAATCTACAAAACCGCAGCTGACGGGAGGGCGTGTTCAGCCAAGGGGCATGAGGGCATGGGCATCTCTCTCACCTACACCTGCTCTACATGCAGAATCCACTAAGATAAAATTCTCAAGCTGGGTGCCACAGCACAGTGAGGTGACACAGGGTGCCATGCAATGTTAGCACTTGTAGGAGTGCAGACATGATTCACAAGGTCAGCTCAGAGGTTTCCAGCAGAAATCCAGACTGTTTAAAACCACCCTGGCCTGTTGCGGTCCTTCAAAGTTCTTTTTAACAGAAGAATTGCTCTAATATTTTTCTCTACTCAAACAAGTGAAGACTAAGGGCTTGCATTTTCCAAGGGGTGCAACCCCTCTGTTATGTAGCTGTTTCAGCCACCACATGTTAAACTAAGGGTGCAGTGGCCAATTCAAAGGGCCATCCTATTCCACCAGTAAGAAGGAGAATCCCAAACTGCCTGCAGGTGAAGCAACGCAGTTACACATGGGAACAAGACATAGGACTGGGCCGAAGAGTCCACTCCAGAGCGAGAACTGTGAGATGAAGGGTGTTACCCAAGGCCATCCAACAGATTAGTGGCAGAGTCACAGGCGGGTTTCCAGACTCTAGATCCCCAGCTAGGTACTATTTCAGCAGGACAAATGCCCTCACCTCAGAGAAGCTGGATGTGGTCGAGAATCTGGAAGGCAGTGAGTTTTTATTGTTTTTAAAGCACTGACAAGGTGCTCGGCATACAACAGTGTGGTGAACAAGAAACAAAGATGAAAAATACTATTGACGTGCAAATCTTATGACCCTTTACTCTTGTTTACCTCGAAATCCAAATGGCTGTTTCCTTTTGTTTTTAGTGAGAAAGTCGGAGAAAGGTCATCAGCACTGGAAGCCCAGAGAGAGGGTGAATGTATGAGATTTTCACTTTTTTAGGGTTTTATGTATTTCCCTTAATGTAAACTTTATAATTGTCTCTAATTTCTTTAATTCTTTCACTCCTTTAATCTCAGGGATCCTTTGGATGGTGAAAGCCGGTCTCAAAAATACAGTGTTGTAGAGAATACTAATGCTACCAGTGGGGGGGATTTCTCCAGAACAGACCTTTTGGGGCAAAGGAAGTCATGTTTTAAAAGAAAGCTCTTCACACCTGCCACATGGTTTTCATTCTATTTGGCAATTCCCTGCACAAACTTCCAGAAAGAGACACTCCACTAGCAGCCTGCAACATGAATCCCAAGTTGTACTTAATCTGTGGGTTTTGGAGAAGCAGGTCTTTCATATGGATTGCTGTTAGGACAGCACAATGGGGCCCTTGCTTCCACGCAGTGCACACTATACAAACGTGCCCCAGAGGCAGCACCAAAACACATCAAAACACAGACAGACCTCCTCCAGAAAAAAGAGAGCAGGCACTGGTTCTTCCCATGTGTTGGCCCTGTGTCTGTGTGCCTCAGTACTGCCCCAGGAATCACCACAATGAGGAACGCAGCATAAGCCATCCCCCTCCGCCCCCAGTCAGGTGGTGTGCGTGCATCAGTAGGCTCACCCAAGAGCTAGAGCTCACTGGATCCAGCCAGCACCACCAATGGGTTATTACATTGCATCAGTTTGGGAAGGCAGCATGCCCAGAAGCAGGCACGATGCACCTCACTGCAGCATTCCCTGCTGGGCTACAACGCAGCCTACACAGGCCCATTAGAGCAAATGCTTGCAGGACACTACTTTGCAGCCATGCTAAAACAACAGCTAAAAATACCAGTCATAAAAACGGAAATGAGTCCCAGGTGAGCTGACTGTGGATGTGTTTTTCTTTACAGGGTTTTATGACGACGTGCGCCAAGCCTGGGCTATAGAAGACTCGTTGTATATGTGCGAGGTAAATATCTTGTAAAACCCCAGGAAGTGGCCACAAAAGGTCTCTCGGCTCCCCACCTGACCCCTTGCATGTTGCAGGCTCTTCACCATTTCATTCAGGTCTCAGATCTAATATTTTGGTAGGGAATAGAGGGCAGACAGCCAAGGCTGCGGTAGAGCTACGGTGCGTTTTCAGGAGGGGCTAGCAAGTGCAGCAAGAGGAGGCAGGAAAGAGAGTCACATTGCAGAGAAATGGTGAAGACGTTATGAGGAGGAGGGAAAGCAGGGGAGGCGGGGGAGGGGCTGGGCTGCGGCTTCTGTATGGAAGACTGTTCCCCACTTGACTTCACAAGGTAGGACAGACGGGGCCCTCCTTCCCTCCACGGGCTTGGCCTTCACCTGCCCATTCATGGCACCACCAGGACCCGTGGCTGGCAGGACAGCCCCATCACCACTGCCTGTCCCTCATTCTGTGGCGCTGTAATCCTGAGGAGCACAGATCAAACACAGTCCTTCCTAACTCTTTTTTTTTTTTTGACTCTTTCCATGAAACAGGTGGAAACGCTGGCTGAAGGCGGTAGCCGGACAGAAGAAATACCTCCCATTTCAGAAGAAACTGGGCTTGATACAGGTATGCAGGGGGAAGTGACACTGGCTACGTCAGGTGATGTACTCAAGGTCACACAGGAAGTCTGTAGCTAAGCCAGCAAGTGACTCTAGACCTCCTGAATCCACATCCATTGACCTAGCCAGAGACCATCATTTCTGCCCTACCTACCATCTTCACATGTAACACTGCAGGAAAAAGAGAGTTAAGGCCTGACCTTCAAACGCAACACTCTGCAGAGCCTGGGCACGGCACAGGATCCAGTCAAGCTTGTTATCAGTGCCCCACCCTAACACGTACCTTCATAGCACACGTGGCTTATTCCCTCTGCTTGCAGACTCCCTTTTGGGCTAAGTGCAATGGCTGAGTGATTACAAGACTGGATTAGAAATCCAAAGGTGTTTCCCTGTACCAAAGCAAATCCTGCCCACAGGAGAGGCTTGTTTCTTGAGGAAGGACATTGGACTAAATGACCGTTGCATACCCTTGCTTTATTTCTCTATATTAAGTGACTGCTCTCTTTTCTCCACAGCAGCTCCTCCCAAAAAAGGGTCTTCGTTTTTTATGAAAATACCAAATGCTCTATCCAGAGTACACTCTTTTCTCTCAAGTTGCATGCCACACCGCAACCGGAAAGTCTCACCGGAAATTACACCTACACGTTAACATTGTTTTGGAAAAAACAGGAAAAAATATCAATAAAGTTAGGAAAAAATGTGGTCTGGTGTAGGCTGATCATTGCATTTTGTGATCGTTTGCAACTTCATTCTCACATAGTCAAACTCAACAAAAAGGCAGACAGAGAAGGCAGTGCTGGGGGGAGCAGGAGGCTGTAGGTCAGGAGTGAGGGTCACTGGCAAGGCTGGGGGGCAGGGGCTTAGGAGTGAGGAGCAGAGGCTGGGCACAGGCATATCACTGACCCCTCCATATATGGACACCCCTCCCCCTCTTCCCCTCTCCCTCCGCCGGCTCCCGCACCCCCTCCCCCCGCATAGGTGACCTCTGTTTTGAGCCTGGAAATATAGTAGCCCTAGAGTGATTAACTGTCAAGAAAATAAAAGCTGCCTGAGCATACACTCTTCTTATCAAGACATCATTACAGAGAGCTTTAAGTAGTGGTAGCGGACTCCAAAGACTATCAACAAAAAAACAGTGTTTAGTGACAACTGAGAGTGGAAATGAGATGGAAAAGGACTTGTTCATGCATTTCCGTGCTTGTGCCGACTCCATAAACCTTCATGTCTTTTCCCATCACATATCATAAAGCTGCACAGACCCAGCTTCAGACTCGCATTCTAATATAAAACCTTAAGTTACCTTCCATGCTTTTATATCATTTTTAGCACTGTACAGTTCTTGTATTGGATGTAGTCTATCTTAACACTACTTTTTTCCCTTCTACCTTTCCATTCTTAGTCACTTCCGTGTCCTTGCTGCTACTTTGTCCCCAAAATTTAACCTGAAAGGCTTCTCCCATTTTTGCCTTCTCCCCTCAAGCCTCAAGCTTTTTCCTTCCCCTGGAAATCATGCTGTGACTATGTTTGAAGTACAAGGGATGGATAGATTCCTTCTTGCCCCAACCCCAGTAGGATTTCTCAGCTTCTAATCTAGTAGATTTGACTCAACGTATACTCAACTAACACCAGAAATATTAAACCCACGCAGCTTCGAGGGGATGCTGCTCTCAGGGTGCACCTACATGAGATGCTTACTGTGGAGCAGCCTAATAACACTGCACAGTAGCGTGGGAGTTAAAAACCATGCTAACATGCTACTGAGCAGTATTATTAGGGTACGACTCAGTAAGCATCACAAAAAACCCATGCACTGACACTACTGTCAGTAACTGGAGTTACTATGCATTTAGTTAGTACTTCATTAAGCATGTACTAAACTAAAGGCACAGTAACTACTGTGCATTAATGAATGTGTATAGGCACCCTCAGATCAGCTAAATCATTTCAAAAGTCACCCCCAAAATACACATTAATACTTTTTGTCATCCTTACTGACAGTTCCAGAAGTACTACCATGAACTCTAATTTTCATCTCTCTTAGAGGTAAATCCCTGTGGGGATGAAGTACATTGGTTTGACAGTGCCCGGAAGCTTTCGTAGTCAGTGTCCTGCTGTTTCTGAACAGAAATGGAATGACATTCTTTGGCGTCTTCTTAGATCACTGTAGTCAAATATATAGAAAGATATTTAAAAATTAAAGATACAGGGATCAGGAAAGCTGAGAAAGAAAAAAAAGCAGAGAGGTTTTTATGATAAGAGGAATTTCACAGCATCTAAGTAACTGGTGCTTATTTGTTGACTGGCCAGCCGGTGACTGATTTCTATGTTCCTAGATGATGGCAATCAGTCATCAGGGTAGGTACTTATTACAACTGCCTGGGATTTCTTCATCTAAACAGTTGATTCATCAAAACTGAAACTTTTCGGAGACATATCTGTTTCAATTAAATTTGTATCAGGAAAGGTTTCTCGGATTCAGGATCAATTTTTTTAGTCAGAATGAGAGAGGGGGAAAAATCCCTCCTTGGAGGACAGAACAACAGTGATTCCCAACTGAAGCATTTTAGCACCGTGGCGTGCCTCAAGATCCTGTTAAGGGAGTCACAGAGTGCCATGCCACATTAGCACTGTCAGGTGTGCACCTACAAATAATTCACAAGATAAACCCAGGGATTTCAAATAGTATAGAAATATGCTGACCTGCTGTGGTCTTTCTTGGCAGCAGAAGAATTTCTCTATTAGAATTTTTTCTTATTCAAAAACTGAGTGAAAACTAAGAGCTGGCATTTTCCAAAGGGTGCCCTTGAAGTCTAAAAACATTAAGAACTACTGAATTAAAACAATCACCTAAGAGGTGGGAGGGCATCAACTTAGGTCTCTTCTATCTCCAGTGACTGCCCTAATTACTGAGCTATACAGTCTCTCTTTCCCTTTCTCTCTTGTTTTTCCCCCTTCACTGCATCCCGCCTCCAACACAACTTGAATACACTACCCCAAATAGCTTGCTGGCTCAAACAGGCAGCAGGCATATAGTACTCCCAGGGTCAGCTCCCTGCTTCAAATGATCCTGGGTTTCCCAGTTATAACTCAGGTGGATCTTTAAACCATGGCTATGCTGAAGTACCCTTTAGTCTTTCATGGACAATTTCAACAGTTGTTTGTCCAAATAAGGAATAGGAAAATCTTTGCACTGTCTAATGTTTTCCTGGGATGGGGAAACCTTCCCATCCAATTCAAGTACTGAGTGCATTGCTGCTGCTCATCATGTTGTCCTTCCCCTTTCACTTGCTGAATTTCTTGCACCGGATACTACTGCTTTCTCTTTCCCAGTGTTCTTCTCATTTTCACTCCTGCGTGCAGTAAAGTAACTAGTACTAACTTTCACTGCTCCCAAAAATGAGCAACATTGAGAAGGTGATGTTCCACACATTAAACTGAACAAAGACTGCTATTTAAAGGGACGTCTGATTGAATTTTCAAGTTTCAGTATTGCTGGTCAGCTTCTCTTTAAACATATGGCCTGCTTAAATCATCTATTTGCCTAGCTTTCAATTGCCCTACAAATGAGACGTCTTCCCTGCTAGAACTACCCATAGGCAATCTGCAGGTCAGACAAATTATCATCATGTCCTAGAAGATAGTTAGTAATAAAGAGCCATCAGTACTATTAGTTGTTCTTTATTCATTAAAAAACAATGCAACCTCAAAATCAACATGTTCTCCAAATCAATTCTCCTATGTTTGTGCTAAGTCCCTAATTGAATCTTAATGAATCTATGATGCTTGGCCCTCTTCAGTATTTTTGGATTCTTTCTCTGATTTCACAGAACTTCTGTTTTAACCCATCCCATCATTTAGACCCCAACCAGCAAGCTTTGAAGTGCAAGCAATCCCATTGAAGCCAACTATATTAGTGGATCCGTAAATATATAAGCCAAATATACTGGCGGGTGCGGCTGGCGTGGCACCCATCTCCCAGCTCCGCGGGCTGCGGCTGCCAGACACCGCGCTCCTCCGCCGCCAGCCCGGCCTCCTGCCCTGCCCGCGCCGGGGGCGGTGGCTGGAGACAGCCGGGCATCACCCCGCCCCGCCCCTCGCGGCCCCGTGCCACGCCCCCTCCCCTCCCCTCCCTCCACCGCAGCCCGCGCACCGCCCGCGCACCGCTACACCCTTCTCGGCACCGCCAGGTGCCCGGCATGACACACAGCTACACCCTGCATGGCACTGACACACAACCACACCAGGCACAAGGCGTGACACCCTGTGTTGCACCAGCATGCAGGCATGCCAGGCGCACAGCTGAACCCTGCATGGTGCTGATATGCGGTCACACCAGGATGGGACATGAGAGGATGGTGAGGGAGGTTCTGGCACAGGAGCAGGCAGGCTGAGATGTTTTCCCTGGTTACCAGCTCAGCTTGGATTGCTGTTTGGGAAGCACAGTGGAGGCTGTGTGCGGAAGGGAGCTGACACTTCTTTCTCTCGTCTGCCGAGAGGGTGGGATGTAGCAGCATTGTGGAAAAGTGATGATAACATCTGGCTTTTTGTCCCACGTTGCTCTCGCCCTTAATGTACTTTGCACTTGACATTCAAAAGGGTCATGGTCTGAATTCAGTGGTGATATTAGTAGCATTATAAGGACCCCAGTACTGGTGTCTTCTATCTTGGCTTTTCTTGCTATTAGCAACACAAAGATATGCAGAAAAAAAGTGGGGAGGGGAGGTTCTACGTGAGCAACCTAAGTAAGTTACAATCACACTCGCGAACTGGGGGTGGAGGAGGTTGGTCACTGTATTTTTTTTCTGTCCCTGGCTTTTGCTTTATTTAAATTGACTGTATCAGAGACCATGGATATGTGTATTATTTGTGAGCTGATGAACAGACTCTCTAGTGACTTGCACTGCATTGTTTAAAATGAATCTGATTGCAGAAAGCAGGACTCTGGTTGCTACTAAATAATAGTAGAATTGTGACAAAGTGCCAGACTTTTCCCTGCAGTATTCACAATCATGTACAACCCTTCCCAGTGCAATCAGGTGGGTTATGTCAATTTTAAGAGAATTGATAGTGATAGATCAATAACCAAAATTTCACCAGAAGGACTGAAAGAAAATAACTGATCTATTGACATATCTCTCCTGTTAGTGTTCAAACAGAAATACTGCATAAGAATGCCTAATTTAAATATTATATATTAAAAGGTGAGCATTTGTACATGTACACAAAGACAGCCATATATAGAAAGGCAATTGTGTGTGTGTGTGTGTGTGTGCGTGTGTGTGTGTATACAGATATATATAAAAAAGAATTTGAGTAAGAGTAGTTATGCACTGGAAACTATTTTCTAGTGTGTTGCTGCTGTGGCAGGTGTGTGAATAAAATCTTAATGAATAGCGTGCAGCATATTTTCCAGCTGTTGTACCATCGCTTCCTTTATACAACACTTTTCGGCTTGTACTTCTTTGCAAAACAGAGCTGTAGTTACAGTGACTGGTACATAATTTACGTTTTTGAATTGGTTGCTTGAATTGTTTGCCATTCTCTACCTGGCCTGGTCTTCATCCACTCAAGTAGAGCAGAAACACTGCCAATTTCTGGCTGCAGGGTATCACAGTGATTTTGTTCTGCAAGTATTTTTGAATGTGCTGGAAACAGAATAGATAATACTAGGTGACTAGTAGTGTCCTGCCAAATGTTGATATGCTTAGTTTGCTTTTTTTACATTAAGGTTTTAAAGATACGATAAAATCAAACTGCTGTAAAAGAGGAGTCCTGATAATCAGATTAGCCTGTCACACACAAATACTGAATATAAGTTAAATCCTCTTCATTGTATCGTTGTTGACAAATAGTTCATATTATTAATGGTGAAGTATCAAAGGCTTTGGAGTTCACATAACCATTTGAAAGTTTGGATAAGTATCTAAACTAGTCAAACCTATTATATGTATTGAAAGGTCAGGCTGGAAATGTTGGGCAAAAAGGCTTTTGTGTGTTTGCTTCTGACCCCAGCTGGAAATAGCACATGAACAGCCCTTTTTCATGTGTTTTGGCACTTCCTGTCCTATCCCCGCTGGAAACTGGAAATGAGGAAGACAGTGTCCAGATTTTAATAGTTTGAGTCTTAACATGAATAAAATGAATAGAGTCTCTCCTGAATTTATTTGCACTCTACTCAGTCCAATCCAATACAAAAAACAAAGTCTTGAAGCGTTAGTTAAAAATAAAGATACAGTAAAGAGATAGCAAGGGTCTGACTTTGAAGAAAGCAGTCTTCAAGCCAAAACTCCATGAATCTTTGAGAAATCAGAGTTTTGTTTGCTTATGGTTTATTCAATATGTTTATTAGAACCAGATACGTAAAATCATTCTATGTAGTGACTTAGAGCTACTGTGGCGACTCACCTAATTAGAAATCTGATGCGATAATCCTGCACACTTCAAGTCTTTGATATGTTTCTTAGATCCATGGTCCACATCTAAGTCATGAACATTACTTGAATATTAGGTTTCCAGTTATGTATTTTTAACAGCAAACAGTTGTGAGTTACCATTACCACCAACTTGTATAGAACCAATGAGGTTCTTTCCAGGCTGAGATGTGGTCATGTTAAGTGCAGTGATAATGTCACATTGCATTTGTTAGATTTATTATCTCAAGAGCTTAAGAAAAAAATAAAATGATATCTTGTATATTGAATAAATGAGATCAGTACTAGGGGCCAGATTCTCTGGGCAAAAGTGGTCAGCGGAGCATTCCTGGTAGATAGAGTTTCTTGGGCTCTTGTAGGCTCAGATTGAGAGTTCTCTTTTAATAGACTACATCTTCCTGTGCTATAATGCCATTCCTGCTTCTTGCGTAAGGATATATCTAGATAAAAAAGGAATCTGGTTGTGTCATCCTTGGTTACCAAAATGGCTGTTTGAGGCCATAGACAACCAAAAGTAAAGAAGAAGAGCCATGGGCGACTGGTGCCTCCAGAGTCTGGAGGGGTGGGGGGAGCACCAGATGGGCGATGGGGGAGGGGGGTCCCTCAGCTGTCAATTGCTGACTGGGGAGGGGGTCCCCCTTGCAGCTGATCGGGGGGTGTCCCCCAGCAGCCAGTCGCCAAGCCAGTGGCAAAACCAGAAGTACACTTCTGCCGGCACTTCCGGTTTCACAGATGGCGCTTCGAAGGGGCGCACGGCCAATCTCTCAGGGGGTGCACATGCACCTGCATTCACCCCCTACGCATCACCAGCACGATCAGCTGTAGTAGAACAGCTGACCAAATAGTGATCAGTGGGCACTTCTACCTGAGATGCTTTACTGTGCAGTAGAACTAATTCTTGTGCAGTAAGCATCTGCATCGGAGAGTTTACTGTCTAGTAGTTTATCTGAGAGTAAAGTCCTCCTGAATTATTTGCATAAGTAGACATGCGAAATATGCTATATTTTCTGATATACAAAACATACCTTTTCCAAAAAGCACGGCTCCTGGAAATTGGGTGTGCATTACAAGTGAGAAAATCTGGTAAGAACAGTTTCTGCGCTTAAACTTCTCCTGGGAGAAAGTAAAAGTAACTCTGTACTAGACCCACAGGGAAGCAGAACAGTGACCAGGCTAGGCTCCTGAGCTGCTCCTCCTCAGTTACTACAAGGAAAGATCTTTTTTTCTACATTCTGCTTCTCAAAAACAAGGTGTGTATCTTCTGTCAGGGTATGAGTATCCAAGAAAATAAGGTATTTAATGGAAATTTGAAAGCATCACATGTTTTCATATTTGTATTTCATTTTTAGAAGGATTTACCATGATTTTCAATGCTGTCCAGCAGTCAGCTTGTTAATTAACATAGTTACTGTGTCTAATGGATTATTCTTACTTTCAAAATAAGGACTTCTTAGCATTAGATTTTCAAATTCGATTTTCATTATTTGTTCTGCCATGAGCATGACACAGCAGTGCACTATTGTGAATTAAAATGTAGAGATGAATCATGATTGCTACATTTGACTAATAAAATGATTCACATTTTGAATATGCTGAATATACATTTTGTCTATTTTAGGTTAAGAATTCTTTTTAATTGCACCTAGAACAGAATCACTCAGTGGCCAAGTTTCTGAACTTGGGCTCTGACTGAGTGTGTTATTTATGTATTTGGATTTTTGCTACTGTCCAACAAAAAAGCTTATATGCAATATTAGTTACCTTTGGAAACATTTCAAATAAATATATAAATAAAAACAGTCATCAGTTGCTTATGATAAAAATTAAACTCATGAGCAATGGCTAAAATTTACCTTGCCGTAAATTACTAACAGATTCCCACACCTGCGTATCTCATACAGCTTTCTGACACAGAGAAGAGAGTCATTGCAGAATACTAACAAACTTAGGATGTGACAAAACAAAGGGGGTGGCTTCATTTACCAGAAGCACTTACACTGATCACACTGTGATATATTTCTGTTATCATAATAATACTTATAAATCTTGGATTCCTCCTTGAAATCATTCCACATGCAGAACATCCTTTGACTTGGGGCTTGATCCAACTTTATTGAACTCAGGAGCATTTTTCAGTTGATTTCAGGGGGAACTTTTGACCAGTCCCCTGAATTAGAATTAAACTGGAGTATTTGCATGATTGGGTTCATTATTTGCACTTGTCAAGTCTGGCCTTATTCAGCAAGGCTAGGGCTTAATCTTAATGCCATGATTTGTCTTACTGAAGTCACGCTTTAAGTTTTTCACATACCTAAGTGCCGTATTTAAGCACATCCTGTATTCTGATGTTGGTGACATTTATCTTATAAAGCTTTAAGAATGATTGAAAGCTAGACAAAGGTTTCATAAATGACATTGTTTAAAAGCACAGTGTTTTAGAATGTATTGGGTATTATCCCTCACACTTAGGGTTTTGCAAGGTGATTTCGATTTTTTTCTTCTACTTTTCAAGGGGCTCTTTCTTTGGAAGAAAAAAATCTTGAAAAAGCCTAGATAAATATATGCGAGGGGCAAGGATTTCTTAAAGTGATATCTTTTATTGGACCAACTGTGTAGTTGGGCTAGAGTTAAACAAGCTTTCAAATGCAAGCCATTTTGCCTCAGAATAAACTTTGCACTCCGTATCCTAATTGTATTTTTTTGCTTACTGTAAGAACATATGAAAACATGTCAGTGTAAAAACAATACTTCAGGCAACGCTCAAGATGTCTCATATGTCTAGCCATAGATATATATCCAGAAAGTCCCTACTACATATCTCCCACCGTCCATGTGGAGGATGAGGTAAGTTCCTCCTATCCCAGCCTCTTTGAAAGCCCTCCACAATTCTAGACTTAGCACTTGGCAATGAACAGGTCTACTATTCATAGGGGGGGCTGGCAACATACAACCTATGGAACCACTGGATTTGGCCTGCAGAGCCAGGGCATTACCTTTGCCCATGCCTGTGCTGGGGTGGGCCATGAGGGACTGCATCTGCATTGCCACCATTTCTCTCCACCTTCCCACATCCTCCTACCTCTGTCCCCAGCTGCAGCTTGGGTGCAGCTTCCAGGTGGTAGGGAAGAGAGTTGGGCCTGGGCAGCTT
>NW_028324455.1:0-37886 GCF_052110815.1 Crocodylus siamensis | reverse complement strand
TGGCCGGAAGGGGGCAGGGCCAGGCCTTTATATATAGCTTAGGCCGGAGCCTGCCTCACAGTTCCCTTCTGGCTGCCGCAGGAGCAGGAGCTCTGCGGCTCGAGCTGAGTGGCCTGAGTTGGTGGTCGCAGCCTTACCACACTAACCGGCTGCGATGATGCAGGGAACAAGATCACCCTGACTGGAGGTAGGACTGAGATCCCTGGCAGGGCTTGGAGTTATTGTTAGGCGTGTGGAGCCTCTGTTTATGTTGCAGCCAGAGGGCTGGAGTTTAAGTTACAGTTTACTCCGGAGGACCGGGTGAGGCTGTAGGGGAGCGAGGAGGCCTCACGGGAGCTCCCCAGCAGCTTGGGGGTTCCCAGTGCCCAGTAGGGGCACAGTGCCGGGGGCACTATTTTCGGTGCCAAGGAGGCACCCTATTGCGCCAGGGAGGCGCGGTGTGCGGGGTTACGGACCCCGGCCCATAAGGGCGGTGTTTAGCCCCGGAGCGGGGCAGCGACAGAGCGCGAGGCGCGCGATGTCAGCCCTAGAGAGGGCAAGACCCCAGAGCGGGGCAGAGACAGGGCGCGAGGCGCGCGGCGTCAGCCCTAGAGAGGGCAAGGCCCGGAGCAGGGCAGAGACAGGGCGCGAGGCGCGCGGCGTCAGCCCCTAGAGAGGGCAAGGCCCGGAGCAGGGCAGAGACAAGTGCGCGAGGCACGTGGTGTCAGCCCAGAGTGGGCAAGGCCCCAGAGGGGGCAAGGCCCAGAAGGGCGAAGTAGCCAGGGATAGCGAGCCACCCAAGGGCGCCGAGATTCGGGCGGCGATAGCGCCGGCCCAAGGGCGCCAAGACTTGGGTGGCGATAACGCCGGTAAACTAGGGCGGCGAGAGCGAGCCGGCCCAAGGGCGCCGAGGCTAGGGCGGCGAGAGCGAGCCGGCCCAAGGGCGCCGAGGCTAGGGCGGCGAGAGCGAGCCGGCCCAAGGGCGCCGAGGCTAGGGCGGCGAGAGCGCTCCAGTTGTAAGGTAGAGCCGGCGATTAGCCAGACGCCGGCAAGAACCCGACCCAGGGCGCGCCAGCATTAGGCGGCACTAGGGAGCCGGACTCAGGAGGCGCCAGTGAGTAGCTGGGCACCAGAAGGACAGGCCCAGGGCGCAGGGGACGGGCTGGAGACAAGAGCCCGACCCAAGGGGGCGCCAGGTGGGCGGGGGCCCCGGGGCCCGAGAGAGAGAACGAGGGCCCCGAGGAGCAAGGGACTACACAAACGTCCCCTAGAACAGCTGCGAGGCTTGGGGCGTGCTGAGGGGGAGGTTTGGAGGCACGCATAGCCCTTAAGGCAGGACGCACATAGATACCCCAGTCGGGAATAGGGACAGGAACATCCAGACCGTCCACTAGGGAAACTGGCAGCCTCCACATTATATATTTAACCATCAAAGTCGTGGCAGGCGAGATTCTGAGGGTGCTACGTCACCCTAACGTGACGGTAGGGGGCGCTAGGGGGTTCACGGCCGCCCCTAGCGCCGCTCCCTCACAGGCTCCTATGCAAATTTTGGTTTTTTTTGGAGTCTCCAGGTACACATTTTGGGATTTGGATCGAGATCTCTGGGGTATCTGAGTGAGTATACGAATTCCCTTTGCCCAATTTGGTTCTGGGTCCAAAGCAGGAGGTGTGCATGTTCGCTGAGGAACTCAAGGATCAGCTCTCATGGTAAATCATCTGCTGTAAGGGACTTTTTGGTATTTGGTGTGCCTTGGGCGCACTCTTGTGGGCAAAATGGGTACGGCTAGCTCCCGCGTAGAAAATTCAGATGCTCCTCTAAGGTGCTTATTACGTCATTTTAATAAATTTGCAAGGCCGGCCGATTACGGAGTAAAAATGAAAAAAGGTGATTTAATTAAGTTTTGTCAACTCGAGTGGCCAACATTGGGGGTCCACTGGACCCCGAAAGGATCCTTTGTGCTAAAAGAAGTGATAGCTATCCATGAAATTGTTATGCAAAATGGGTATTGGAATCAGTTTCCTTATATTGATTGTTGGTTGTGGGTGGTTCAAAATCAGCCACCTTGGATTAAGAATTACTTAGCAAAGTCTCATGTGATGATTGTTAAGGAAAAGACTCGGGGGGGGGGGGGGGCGCCTGTACTCCCTGAGTCTAATGAGGGGGGGAATTCTGAATTGGCTGAGTACCGGACCCGCGCTCCGGTTGCCCTGTCAGGTAGCGAAGATGAGTCAGACGCCTCCTCGGGATCCAGTCCCTCTGCACCACCGCCCCCTCCCTTAGAGAGACCACCACTGACGTACCAAAGCATACCTAATGAGTTAGAGCGTGAGCTTCGGCCAAGTGCCTCACCTGAATCGGGGAATAAGGGTTATTATTTGCGCAAGCCTGTAGAGTCACAGCCGGTGCTGAACTGCCCGATGCGAGAGGTTATTGGAGAGGGGGGCAATGCAACTTTTGTCTACACCCCATTTAGCACTTCAGATTTATTTAACTGGAAAAATCAGAGCCCCTCTTTTCGTGAAGACCCTGAAAAGATGAGGGACCTATTTCGATCTATTGGGCAGACTCATCGACCCACTTGGGCTGATGTCCAGATGATGCTCCAGACCCTCCTAACCCCGGAGGAGAGGAGATTAGTGTTGGGAACAGCGGAACGTATTGCGGCAGCCAGAGTTGAGTCAGAGCGTGCTGCTGGTCGTACTCTGCGTGATACCTGCCCTGTAGAAGAGCCGAGATGGGACAATCATACTGCAGAGGGCAGAGAGCTGAGTGCACGGTATCTGGGAATTAGAGTGGAAGCAATGGGAAAGGCAGTGCCTCGGGTTACCAATCTGTCTAAGTTGTATGAAGTGAGACAGGGAAGAGAGGAGGATCCCTCAGCTTTCCTTGGGAGGCTGTATGAGGCGTTTCGCAGGTTTTTGGATCTGGATCCAGAAGCCCCAGATAACCAGCGCATGGTAAAACTTATGTTTATTGGTCAATCTGCTGCTGATATCCGTAAGAAGTTACAGAAAACTGAGGGAGGTGCTGGGAAACCGATTTCAGAGCTGGTGGAAATTGCATATAAGGTGTATGGGAATCGTGAGCAAGTGCAGGAGCGCAAGGAGGATAAAAAGGCTCAGCGACAGATGGCAGCACTAGCAGCTGCTATAACTGGAGGGGAACTCTGGAAAGGCTGGGATACAGAAGGGGAAAGGAGAAAGAGTGGGAGCAGACGTTTCTGCTTATTGCAAAGAGAAAGGACACTGGAAGAGGGAATGCCCGAAGTTGAAGGAGAAGAGAGAGAGGGAACCGAGAGGTCACCTCATGCGGGCAGAGGACAAGGGTGAGGACACAGAATGAAGGGGACGGGGATCTAAGACCACTACCCTTCGGGTTGGAGCCCGAGAAGATCCCATGGTAACCATTAGGGTTGGTGGCAAAAACTTTGAAGCCTTGGTGGATACTGGGGCTACATTTTCAATGATTCCAGAAAACCCTCCCTGTGCAGGAACTAGTGAACAGCATGTACTTGTAGAAGGGATTCAGGGAACACAGACCCGACTCCCTGTTTGTAAACCACTCCTCACCAAGGTGGGGGACCATTTGCTCGAGCACTCCTTTGTGTATTCTCCAAGTTGCCCGGTTGCACTCCTTGGGCGGGACTTACTCACAAAATTGCAAGCTGAGATCTTTTTCAGAGACGATCAGATGGTGGTCCAGCTACCTGTCAAGCAGAGCTTGAACTATCAGATGGCTCTCCTGGAGGACCGACGCCCTGCAGTAAGTCCAGAAGATCACATGACTGGAGTAGACCCCTCGGTATGGGCTGATGGAACCCCTGCGCGAGCTAAGTCCGTCTCCCCGGTAAGGATCGTACTCAAGGATGGGGAGGGGCCCGTTCGGGTAAAGCAGTACCCACTCAGCCGAGCGGCCAGAGCTGGACTCAAGCCGTTAATAGAGAAATACAAGAGGTGCGGATGGCTAGTGGAAGGGTCTTCACCCTATAACACCCCCATTCTTGGAGTGCCGAAGGCAGATGGGGTCTCATACAGACTGGTCCAAGACCTACGGGCAGTAAATAAGAAGGTCCTTTCAGACCATCCTGTAGTCCCGAACCCTCACACGATTTTGACACAAGTACCGGGGGAAGCTGAAATATTTTCAGTGCTAGATTTGAAAGATGCTTTCTTCTCTATTCCCCTTCACCGAGAGAGTCAAAAATTGTTTGCTTTTGAATGGGAGGATCCAGACACCTTCCATAAAGCCCAACTCATGTGGACAGTTCTCCCACAAGGATTCGTAGCAGCCCCCCATATTTTCGGACTTGCCCTTCAGAAGGACTTGGAGGAGTGGAAGGGATCACACCCCGCAGTGACTCTCCTCCAGTATGTGGATGACCTGCTAGTTGCAAGCCCAAACTTGCAGCTCTGCGAGGAAGCCACCAGGTCACTCCTAAACACTCTGGGGGAAAAAGGATATAAAGTCTCTAGAGAGAAAGCCCAGATATGTCAGCCTGAAGTCACATTTTTGGGATATAAGCTCTCAAAAGGAGTCAGAGCCCTGAGTGCGGATCGCATACAGGCAATCCAAGGTCTAACCCCACCCAAGTCACCCAAGGAGCTGCGGGCATTCCTAGGGCTAACTGGGTTCTGTCGACTATGGATACCAGATTATGGCGGGAAGGCTAGACCACTGTATCACTCACTGACTAAGGAGAGTCTCACTAAATGGAAATGGAATAAAGAAATGCAGCATGCCTTTGATCTGCTTAAGGCAGCATTAACCCAGCCCCCTGCCCTGGCCATCCCAAACAGTAAAAAGCCATATCGACTGTATGTTCATGAGAACCGAGGGGTTGCATCAGGGGTGCTGACACAGCCATCGGGCCCGACCTGGAGACCCGTGGGATATTACTCAAAGGTTCTAGATCCAGTTGCACTCGGGTGGCCAGCCTGTCTTCGGGCTGTGGCAGCCACAGCAGTGGTTGTTGAAGAAGCCCAGAAGATAGTCATGGGTGCGGATATGGAAATACTCACTCCTCATGGAGTTCCCCAGATCCTAGGGACTGAGGGAGGGAAATTTCTTAGCCCCTCCAGACAATCACGGTATGAGATATTTTTGCTCTCTAATCCAGGACTTACTTTCAAACATACTACAGCCTTAAACCCTGCAACCTTGCTGCCGGAGCCAGGGAAACCGACGCATGACTGCCTTGAGGTCCTGAATCAAACTACGCAGGTGCAACCTGATCTTGCTGAGGACCCAATTGAGGACCCAGATGTTGAATACTTCGTAGACGGCTGCAGCTCTGTCATCAATGGAAAAAGACGAACAGGATGTGCAGTGGTAACCTTAGATAAGGTAGTATGGAGGGAGTCATTGCCGAGCTCATGGTCGGCACAGGCCGCGGAACTCACTGCGCTCACCCGAGCATTACAGCTGGGGACAGACCAGCGGGTTAATATATACACTGACTCTCGCTATGCTTTTTCTACAGTCCATGCACACGGACTATTGTGGAAAGGGGTTTCATTACGGCCTCTGGGAATAAGATTGCTAATGGCCCCCAGATTATCAAGCTACTAGAGGCACTCCACCAGCCTAAAGAGGTAGCAGTCATTCATGTGCGGGCCCATGGGAAGGCTGCTGAGGAAAAGCATAAGCTTGGAAATGCAAAGGCTGATGCAGCAGCAAAGGAAGCTGCATTTATTGGGGGAGAAGCGGAGGAGGTATCCAAGCAGGCCATGTCCCATGCCATATGGCCAGACGTCCAGGATTTAGTCCCACAGTATTCCCCTGAAGAAGATAAATTTGCACAGAAAGCTTGTGCAGAAAAGAACTCCCGGGGTGGTGGATAGTACCAGGAGGGAAAGTCATGATACCCAGGCCATTGCTTCGGGAGGTGCTGCAACAGCTCCATGCAAGAACCCATATGGGAGGCTTGGCTATGGGTGACCTAGTGATCCGCCAAGCAGTAGCCCCAGGGCTATATGTAGAAGCTCAGCGCATTGCTACCAAGTGCATCACATGCCAGAAAGTAAACCCTCGAAGGAAACCCCCTGTGCCAATGGGAGGTAGACCCTGGGCAGCGTACCCTGGACAGGTATGGCAGATTGATTTTGCCGAGCTCCCACGGTCTGGACATCACGGGTTTTTACTTGTCATGGTAGACCAGCTCTCTGGTTGGGTCGAGGCCTGGCCCACCAGGACTGCCACTGCGGCTACAGTAGTGAAGTATTTGTTGCAGGAGATCATTCCCCGGTATTCCCTGCCTGAGTCCATCGAGTCGGATCAAGGACAACACTTCGTGGGAAAGGTGGTTCAAGAAGTCGCGCAAACTCTCAAGGTTACTTGGAAACTACACACACCATGGAGACCACAGAGTTCAGGACAAGTGGAACGCATGAATAGGACTTTAAAGACTTTGCTCACCAAAATCTGTATTGAAACACGCCTTAAGTGGCCTCAAGCACTGCCACTCGCTCTTACTTGCATTCGAAACACTCCCCGACGGGGCCTCAAATTGACCCCATATGAAATTATGTTTGGCAAGCCCCCTCGAGTCTTACCTCCTGGGATGCGAGAGAATGTAACTTTTGAATTAGGTAATAGTGAGCTTCATATGTACGTTATTGCTTTGCAGTCTGTCTTGTTTTCTCTTCACAGGTATGCAGCCTCCTTTCAGCGCCTGCCCTTAGACGTACCGGTACATGACTTCTCCCCGGGAGACTGGGTCTTGGTGCAGCGGTGGAAAAAGGAACCTTTGACTGAGAGGTGGAGTGGCCCATTCCAGGTACTTCTAACAACCCACACCGCTGTAAAGATCGCTGGCCATGACCGTTGGATACACCATACCCGCGTGAAACGACATCCACAAGCGTCAGAGGACACCTCTCAAGACGAACTCACTCCGGAAGCTGAGTCGTCTTCGAAACAAGAAGCCAGCAAGTGGAGCTGTGAACCTACTGGTGATCTCCAAGTGCGCCTGAGACGGCTTAATCAGAGCTCAGAAAATTAGTCAAGAAAGTAAAAGGGAAAATATGGTGGGAATCTTAATGTGCCTTGTTGTTATCTGCATAATGAAAGAAGCAGGATTGCGTAGCCTTAGCCGCTGGCCTATGCCCCCGCTTTCCCCAATTGTTTCCCCAGGGACAAATTTGTATGTTGACCTGATGGAAAGAATTGCAGGTACTTTTAATCTTACCAACTGCTGGGCCTGTGGGGGGCTCCGGGAGGCCGGAGGCCAGTGGCCTTGGAGGGCTTTTCCTTTGGCCCCGAAGTGGCTAGTAAGTAGTAAGGCAGAGATTAAGAGTACTAGTCAAAAATGGGATGAGAACCACAGCTGGGAGCTTTCCCAAGTGGCATTGGGAGAGTATTGCATCAACAATAGTGGTACCGGAAAAAGTTTGGGACACAGCCGTTGCATATGGACCTTAAAAGTGAAATGGATGAACCTTACAAAATTAGAACAACTTTATTATCCTAACAGGCTGGGGTATAATCGGCTAGAGTGGCAGCATCCTAATGGAACAATTGCGTGGTTTAGTAAGTACTGGAGTGCCACGAATCAAAGTGATGATCGGACAGATTGTACAGACAAGCACCAGGATGGGCTATGGGAATGTTCCATGAAAGGAGGCCACGCAGTCGCTGGTCCTTTGGGTCCAGAAGGAGGCTTGGGGTTTCCTGAGATGCCCTATGGTTGGGCCCCTCCAAATGCCACCAATAAAGAAAATAGGGCCTTAAGAGGATACTATTGGATTTGCGGACGACGGGCCTATACAATACTACCACAGGGGTGGACAGGAACTTGCTCTATGGGAGTAATTGTACCAGCTTTCTTTTTGTTACCGTGTGAGGTTGGAAATAAGCTGGGAGTCTCTTTGTATGATGATTGGAAAAGGGCCAAGAGAAGTATTGATGTAAGTTTGACACAGGGTGGCTCCCAAAAGTGGAAGGAGGATGAGTGGCCTCCTCAGAGGATTATTGAGTATTATGGACCGGCTACATGGGCTAATGATGGGAGTTGGGGGTACCGGACACCAATATATATGCTAAATAGAATCATCCGGTTGCAGGCAGTCTTGGAAATAATTACTAACCAGACTGCCACTGCTCTTGAGTTATTGGCCCGGCAGAGTTCTCAGATGAGAGCAGCCATATACCAAAATCGGATGGCCTTAGACTATTTACTTGCAGAAGATGGCGGAGTCTGCGGAAAGCTCAACCTTTCTAATTGTTGCCTCCAAATAGATGACAACGGGAAAGCAGTCTTAGAGATTGCCAAAGAGATTAGGAAAATAGCCCATGTACCAATACAAACGTGGGAAACCACATGGAATAAGGACTGGTGGTTTCAATTATTTGGAGGACCCTGGTGGAAAAAAGTAGGATTTGTGTTTTTGTGTGCTCTGACTGGTTTGATTTTTATCCCTTGCCTTATTCCTTGTCTCACTAGATTGATAACCACTACAGTAGAAGGAATGCAGGTCGCAGCAGTTCCTTTGAAAGCACAGACTGCTGCAAAAGTCATGGTCCTCAGAAAAATTCCTCATAATTATCTTGATATGCCCAAATGAAGTAAAGATCAGAAAGCATCTTGAGGGGGGATATTGTTAGAAATATTATTAAAAATGCATTATTAATAGTTAGAAAAGCACAGCTGTTCGCTCTCCTTGTCTCCTTGGTGGAAGAGTGGGGGTTGGAGATTGAAGGAAAAAAAAAAAAAAGAGGCTACTAAGGGCTCTTTGTACTAAGGTATCACTCTCTCTTTGTTCTGCAAATTTACTATCTCTTTGTTACACTAAATCACACTTTCTTTCATGGCTCCCACATTTCTTAGGCTAGATAAAAATAATTGCGATTTTGGCCTTGGATTTGAACCTTTTGTAACCTCGAGTTCTTTCTAAGCACGCGTAATAAGCTAATGCATATAAGCCTATCCGCCCCGCATACTTAAGTAGTTAATTATAATACACATGCGAGGTATGATGTGACGTATTCACATGCATGTTTGTATGAACCGCAAATGAGTTGTAAGAGTTCCTGCTTCTCTACACCTGCTCAGGAGAGAGGGGATAAAAGCCTGCTGATGGGTGTTCTGGGCGGGCAGAGGGTTTTGATCTTTTGTCTTCTCTCTCTGACCCTATTTGCAAATATATACCTTTTGTATTGCTAATGGAGTGCGTCTGTGACTGAGAGTTTTTTTCGCCTCCCGAGAAACGAACCATAGCAGATTTCTGCAACAATATTGTGAAGCTGCTGTTCTGGCCACGTCTAGCCATGCTGCTCAGGCAAACTGAGAGGACAGTTCTTGTTTTTCCTCAAAGGAAAGCCGGGAAGTCGTACTAAAGCAGCTGCACTGAAGGAATAAGAGGATTGCAAAGCTGCTTGCTCACAGGTGCCGGCTGGAGGAGGGGAACAGGCTACTAGGAGTTTCAACCCCTCCCCAACCCCCCGTTGCCGGCTCCCCCCCAGCTGCCGGTGGCTGCAGCAGACTGGCAAAGCCCCTTGCCCGCTGGTGCCACCAGCCGTGGGCCGCTGTCCGGCAGGGCTTGCCGCCCCCTCCTCGCCCCCACCGCGGGCCCGGGGAGCGGCTCCGGCCGCGCGCAGTCCCCGGCTCCCCGTGCTGCTCCGGGCGGGCGGCTCCGGTCCCCCCGCGCGGTGCGGGGCAGGGCAGGAGCCAGCTGCGGGCTCTCACCCCCGCCGCGGCCTCGGCGCGTGCCGGCGGGCGGCTGGCTAACGAGTATAATGGCAGGAGGGGGGTGGGACAGGTCATTTTTGTAGCTCCCTAGCTCGCGTGTCTGCATCGTGCGGGGCCTTACCCCACAGCAGCGCACCACCGCTTCCCAGGGGCCTCTCGCCCGTCCGGGCGCCGCCGCTACAGCGCCAGCCCCGGGGACCCAGAGCGGTCCCGCGTTGCAGCTCCGAGCGGCGAGCTGGGGGCACAGAGGCCGGGCCCGGCTGGGCGCACGCGGCACGCGGGACCGCGGCAGGGACGAGGAGTGCGAGCTGCTCCCGGCGCGGGGGGGGGGGGGGGGCGCTCTGCTGCCGCTGCTCTCAGCCCAACTCCGGGGGGGGGGCCGCGATGGAGACACCGCAGACCTCCTCCAGCCCGCTCCCAGCAGCCAGACGGGCCGGCCCGCACCACGCCCGCCTCAGCCTCCCCGGGGCGGGGTGTGCCGCGCCCGGGCTCTGGTTGGCTGCGGAGCTGTCCGTCACCGCCGCCGGCCCCGCCCATCGCTCCGCACGTGTGAATGTGCGTGCCCAGGTCTGTGCCCCGGGGGCGGGGCCGGGGGTCCGCCCGGCTCGGGGGTGCTGGGTCCCGGCGGCTGCGCAGCGAGCAGGTGTCGTCGTCCCCCCGCCGCCGGCCCCCCTCCCTCCCTCCCGGCAGGCGTCAGGGGGTTTCTCCTCAGAGCCGGCGCGGGAGCAGCGCGCTTCGCCCGCCTGAGGCCTGCTGCGCGCCGGCACCGCCCGAGGTGTATTAGTGCCGCGGCTGGGGCGGGCGGGCGGAGGTGGTGGCGCGGGTGCAGGCGCGGGAGATGTCGGGGAGGGGGAGACACGGAGCCGTTCCGCGGGCGCGGCAGGAAGCAGTGCCGGGGACTCCTGAGGGGAAGAGCGGGCGGCGCTGCGGGGTGCGGGCGGAAGGAGCGGGCACGCGTGGGCTGGGATCCCGGGGCGGGCGGCTCGGGGCCTCCCGGGGAGTGCGGGGCCGGTGGCGGGACTCCTGCCCGGGGCGGGCTGGGCGGGATCCGGGTCTCGTTCCGAGCGGGACTGGGGGTGTTCCCGCCTTCCTGCCGGCGCCGGGCGCGCGCGGGTTCGCATTTCGTTTTCGGTTCCTGCGGTGGTTTTCGGCTTATTTCTAACTTCGTTTTACAGATCTTATTTGACGGGATGGAAGGGTGATACAATTCTTATGAGAGGTTCTTGCTTAGATTTGGACTGATTTCATAAGTAAACTGTGCTAGAGTATTTTTCGGCTTGAAATTAATATTATTTTGCTTCATTCAGCTTCTTTCCAGTTCTTTTCTCGTGTGTCTTTTTGAGATGTATTTTTTTCGAATGTGTTCGAAAAGTTAGGTAGCTGCATTTAGTTTTTCGTGTTACGGTTCAAATTGGAGTAAGAAAAGATGGTTAGGTTAGTCACTTTTATCGTTACAGTTTTAGTTTTGAGGTCTAGTTGGTTTTCTAAATAGTGGAGCGTTATATTTGCAGGTTATAAAATATACGTTTGATATTAGATAAGCGTTTTAGATGTTTTTAAGAAGTGTGTCTTTCTTGTTTGTTAATTTTTTTGGTTTGGGCTGTTATAATTTATTTTTTGCTTTTTTGGAGTATTTGGGAAGGTTTCTAAATCTGATTTCTGCCAGGTGGTGTATACATGGGTGGCAGGAACAATAATATTTATTTTGGTATGGGTGTTAGACTTCATTTTCTAATAATAATATTTAAAGCTTATATTCAGTAATATTAATTTCATTATTAAATGCATTATTCTTATAAATTAAGGAAAAGGAATCTCTTTAGTAAAGAGCTATATTCCTATAGTATAAATTATTTTATGCTACTTGTATAGGTGGGGGAATATTAGTAGTATATTGAATAATTTGCTGGGGGACTTGGATTGCTCAAATGAGAAATCCCCGCCCCACACACGTCTCCATCCCGCCCCCCATTGCACTGTAAGGTGGAAATGTTGAGATCTTGCTCCAGTGCAAGACACAGTTTACAACAAACAGCCTTGGCTACAGCTTGTGCTACTTGAAACATTTCCAGACGTGAGCTGAACTGGCTCGGTTCGAAAAACCGGCACGTCATAGTCTTTCCAGTTCCCAGGCACAAATAACACTGGGGGCACGTAGTTCTCCAGTGCATCTGTTGACTCCTATTCTGCCAGTGCAGATTGCGTAGTGCAAGGCAATTCCCCCTGGGTGATAATTCTGTTGAGGTTTGTTTGCAGGTGGGAAGCAGCTGGTGTTTGGTACGGGCTTGTTGCTAACCCCAAAATAAGGTATTTCAATTTTTTCCAGAGGTCTGTTGGCAGCAGGGAATGCCTCCACTCGCTCCAGCGCAGCTTCTCTTCTTGTTCAACTGCTTTCGGGGGTTCCTTTAAACGCTGGGGATATTGGCACTTGTTTTTTTCGTTCTGACCTTTTTTGTGCTGTCTGCTGTATAGACCAACTCAATCAGAAACATCTATGTGGCAGGAAGTCCCTTTTCTTGCCTGCCCCCCACTGACCAAGGAGTCCCCCTTCCACCGTATAGTCTGCTCTGGACATAGCGAGCAAAGGCCTCTTGCCTGCATTGCTTTCCCTTCTTTGGGTGTGTCTCATCTCTTCTATCTTTTCTTCCTTCCTCCATTCTTCTTCTCCTTTCTCACCAGACGATATAGAATTATCCGGGTATTTTTTCTGGTATGAGGCATTGTCTTATGAAATGACAGAGGTGCTCTTCTAGGTATAATATGGTATTTTATATTTTGTATGTGTGCATTTTCTATTTCCCCTTATTGTATTCTGATCGGTGAAATCAATTTGTGTGCCGTGACATTCCCAGCTCTTGTATTTTATACTCTTGCATTGGATATTTTATACTCTTTCTGTTGTAACTGAATGCATTCTCATTTTAGAAGTAGGTTATACCCTGTAACTAGGGTGGCAAGGGCAGGAACGGCCTCCCTGTATCAGGCCGGCCCTGAATGAGCGAGTGGATCAGTAACCGAAGGTGTAACTCAGTAGCGAGCTACACAAACAAGTTAACAGCCACAAGTGACACCTAGAAATGGCAGATCACCAGGAAAGAAACCAATAGGAGCCAATGCAGCAGCCAGAACTCCCCGAACCTTCATTGCTGAAGTGACAGAGGTGCAGCGGTGAATTCATCAGAGCCGAGACCAACTTTTGGGGCTGAACACTGCCAGATCGACTGCTCCCAAAGCCCTGTTCACAACAACATTAAATTAATCAAAATTCATCAATGGACTCCGGAAACTGCACATACCCACGGATGTGACCCCTGGGGCTGACAGCCGCCATCCAGTAGCCAGCACAGGGGACGTCCCGCAAGGGTCAACAACCCCTGGATGGGGCAAGCTTGAAAACTGGGGAGTCAGCAAAGTCTGCAAGGCCAGATAAAAGGCCATGGAGAGTGACCCTGCCATCTAGCACCCGACCTACCGAGACAGAAGGACAAGCAGGCGACCCCCTTCCGGAGAAGACATGGCCTTGGAGGAAGCTGACCATGGACAGCAGGCTTCAGTGCCTTGGCTAGGTAGATATACTGACGGCAGCGCTCTGGCAGTCGCTGCAGCAGCCACTGTACACGATGCTACATGGGTTTGAATGAGCGTGTGTGTGTGTGTGCGTGCACGCGTGCGTGTTAAGGTGAGGAGTACCACCCATAACTCAAAGTTTGCATTTATGATTTTATTTGGTAACTTCCCATCCCATCCAATAAACTAGAATTGATGATGATCCCGTGAGTTGGTCCTTTGTAGCCAACACCTAAACATCAGGGCAACCGAGATGGGATCATTGAGGGCAGGTCCTGCCTGACTAACCTGGCTTCCTGTTCTGATCAGGTCACAAAGTCCCCGGATGAGGGTGTTGGGGTGGATGTCGTCTTCCTGGACTTTGAGAAGGCCTTTGACATGGTTTCCCACCACATTCTCTTCAAAAACCGAAATGACTGCGGCATTGATGCCTACGCAGTTGGGTGGGTGGCAGATTGGCTCGATGGCTGCACCCAGAGGGTGGTTGTGCTGGATGGGTCGTTTTCGAGCTGGAGGATGTGGGCAGTGGAGTCCCCCAGGGCTCGGTCCTGGGGCCTGTGCTATTCAACGTCTGTATCAGCGATCTGGCTGTGGGTGTGGAAGGCACGCTGTCCAAACGCAGTGATGACACACAGATGTGGGGAGAAGTGGGCATGCTGGAGGGGCGGGACCGAATCCAGCTAGATCTAGCCAGGTTATAGAGGCGGGCAGATGAGAATAGGATGGAGTTCAATGCAGACAAGTGCAAGGTGTGTGTGTGCGTGCGAGCACGTGTGTGCCTGCACATGCAGGTAGCAGGGAGAAGAGTGGGGCATGTACCCTCCACCGCCAATCTGGCAGGGTGCCCCAGCCTCCCCTACCAGCACCAGGAGGGGAAGGATGCCCGTCACCCCGCTGTAGCCCAGGACACATTAATCCGGGGGGGGATGATGACGCGTGGATCTGCACCCAGAGCCCGTCATTCCTGACGAGCAATGTGCTAGTACTATCTCTAAATGTGCAAGTTAAACATTTCATTAAAAACTCTGCTTCCAGACAAGTAGGGAAAGCACACGCGTGTTCATGTTTGCTTGGATGTTTCAGTAGGCAATATCCCGTCCGTCTGTGGGAGCTGCAGGTCTGCACTGCACGTGACATTGAAATCTGCCTGATGGAGGCATTTTTGCCACACATTTCATTGTACCTGGCACTTAAAAAAATGCAAAAAAACCCTGGCAGATATACACGATGCCAAATTTTAGCCCTAAAACGAGCGCTACATTACGCTTAGTGCTTAAAGTATACCATTTGGGGAGCCTTCGGACCTCGGCGACTTCACATGTTCTCAGGAGAACAGACTCTGCCAGTCTCCAAGGTGTTTAGCACATCGGTACTGCTTTACTGCCATGGCAGGGGGTCGGACTAGATGATCTGCTCAGGTCCCTTCCGACCCTAGAAACTATGAACTATGAAACTACAGGTATTTTTTTTTCAATGTTTGAGATCTCACCAAGCTGAAAAAACTACTTTTATTCTTCTGCTTCACTCCCCTATTCCCAACAAGGCCATGGAGCCTGTATGAAAAATAGATCATGTGTTTCACTCTTATGTGACAGAGGGGATTTTATTCATTCAACCAAGATACATCCATCTTCCAGTGCTTTCATCTCCAATGAAAGAGATACCGCCATTATGGTTAAAGAATGAGGCAGGAAGGGTATACTCAGGAGGGTAGAGAAGGAGCACGGCCTCCAGGCACAGGGCCCACGCGATGTCCATGGAAAGAGCCTCTTCAGCCAGCGCCCTGGTGAAAGGGCTGTTTCACCAAAGGCAGCAGAGGGAGATGGAGGACACGGATCGGTTTAAACAGTTTGCCCTCCAGAAAGGGGAAGCAGTTGAAGGGGAACTGGGGGAAGCAGCCCACGAAGGTGGTAAAACGCGGAGAGACAGGGAAGATGCAGACGGTGAAAAGGCCCGATGTAGGCGGCACGTAATCCAGGGTATTTCTCCCAGCTCCGCGCTGAGGAGCCAGCGGGAGCCCCCGGACCCCAGAAACAGAGGTTACAGCCAGCGCAGGGAGCAGGTGTGAGAGGGAGCTGGGCCGTACGCTCTGCGCACAGACAAGAAGCGGTGCGAGTTGGGAGCTGTCGCGGGAGTCCCTTTCCTCGTGTGCGGCCCCGGGGTCCTGGAGGAGAGCCTTGCAGGGCGCGGTCCTGGTGGCAGTCCCTGCAGGCCAAGGCCTGGTCTCCCGCCCGGTGGCCGATGCAGCGTGTGGCGGGGCGCGGCGGAGAGGCGCGTGGGGAGAGCGCAGAGTGTGGCCGCGCATCACGACGGCCCCTTCTAGAACTGGCTCGTCGCCGTGCGGCTCGTGCAGTTGAACTGCTCCCAAGCGGTCGCTGGCTGGGGTCAGGTCACAGCTGCGTCCTTGCCGCGGTCCTGCCCGCAGGGTAAGTGTGGGCACCCGGCTGAGCATGCTGCCTAGCGGGCAAACCAGGGGGTGTTTGCACCCACCCTTGGGGAGTGCTAGGGCTGGAGGACTTGTGGGTGGGAGGACACGTGTCGGGTGGCGGAGGGGGGGGCCGGGGAAATATGATGGGGGGCAGTGAGATGCCAGTGCCCTGGTGCTGCCCCTTGTGTTGCCCCCCACTGCCAAGCCACAGCCCCCACCAGCCCTGCTGCTGCCCCTCACTCCCAGCCCCCTGCCCCAGCCCTGCCAGAGCCCCTCACCCCAAACTGCAGGACCCTGCCCCCCAGGCCATGATGGTGCCCCTCCCTCCCGACCCGCAGCCCCCTGGCACTGCCGGTGCCCCCGTCCCTCCTCATCTGGGCAGTGATAGAAAGTCAAATGAGGACTTCCTGAGTCCGCAGACACAATATGAACATAAAGTAACTGGGAATTGCTGGTTGTGCATGAAACTTGCTCTTTGTTTTCTTCCCTACAGCTACAGGAGACTGGCTAGTCTGCTGTCCCGGTACGAGGACATGGGCTGCTTTGGAGCTGGAGAAAGGTAAATCATCTAGAGGTGCCAATTCTCATTCTCTAGACTCTGTGCGTCTTGCCTAAGTTGGTAGATTCAGGTGTTCACTGAGGAGTGCCGTGGTCAGCAGATCTTCACCGCGTGTGGTTAGGAAATGCACTCTTTCTCTGACGAGCTTCGTGCTTTAACCTCTTGTACGCATTTATTTGGATGCGTCCAGTTGGGTGTCCGGACCGGCATAAACTCCCCTACCCTGGAAATCTTCCAGAGGAGACGGAACGGTCACCTCGCCGCGGTCACTTGAGCCCGGTGTCTTTTCCTGCCCGGTGCAGGGGCTGGAGCCGAGGATGGACACGGTCCCTTCCAGCCCTGGCAGGCCGTGAATCGATGAGCAGTTTGCTCCTCACATAACATCCTGGGTCCCCCTTTTCAGGCTGGACTTCAGGCTCTGGGCTCCTTTTGGATGTCAATGTCCATTTTCTAAACTGCTTGATACAAAGTCTCCTAAAACTTGCTGTTGAATATCGTCACGCTTTTCTTCTTGCCTTACTGCTTCCCCTGCTTGCTGTTGAGACGTATGGCTCTGTGACAGTGTGCCCATGGCCCGTGTCTCCATTACGGTACGCTTTTGAATGTAAAGTAAATGTTGGCACCGCGCTGTAAATCTGCAGCATGGCAAATGGGTGCGTGTGCACCATGGGTGGTGTGTGGGGCCTGCAGTGGGTTGGAAGTGCCACAAACTGCATGTGCATGCTCATCGGGACAAGCTTTAGGCGTACCAAGAAACGGCACAGTGCGTGTTGAACTCTTTTTCTCTTTGTGTCTCTCGCATTTTTTTCTGTTTGATTTTTTTTGAAAGGAAGAGATGTGCTTAGCACCTCAGCATGTTGGCTCCTTCCACCCCTAGAAGTAGTAATTGCGAATTCAGCAGCTTTTGACCTCGTTGACAGGGCAGAGGAGGAGGAGGGACAAGGGTGCGGCTGTATCCCTGTGCCGTCCTTCCTGGAGCGGTGCCGCGCTCGGGAGCCGAGGCCCCAAGCCAGCGGGCAGGAAGGGTGCGAGGAGCCGGCTCCAAGAGACCTAGAAAATGAGAGTAAGTGATATGTTTTTTCAAGCTATCACTGCGTCCTCTCCCAACCTGCAGTAAAGGATTGCGTTTTGGGGGGTAAATGTTACCGACAATTATATTGCCAGGGCCTGAGCCTGATATCACTTACACGACAGGATCAGGCCCTGTAGACGTTTTGGTTTTTCTAGCTCTGTCCCCGGTGAATCTCTCCTGGGAGCGTAGGGAAAGAGCGGGTTGAAATACAAATGTGCAGTGTGCAATCACAGGCCCAACCATGAGGATCGCAAACCGGGCACTTGGCATTTTGGGGGATTTGCCAGCGCGCAAGAGTGAGAGCAGCAGCCAGGAGGCAAATTGCCTTTGGAAGCTTAGAGGTCCCGTTTTGAGCATGCCCAGAGGGGAATCCCATAGTGTCTAGTCGGGAGGTGCACCAAGCACACCCAGAGGAGCGATCCCATAGCACCCAGAGGCAATCCCATGGAGCCTGAGAATGGCAGAGCTTGGGGCCAGAGGGCCTAGTGCCTAGAGCAAGACAGAGGCATGGCCAGGGGCCCAGAGAATGGCAGAAAGAGCCAAGGGAGGCTCCACAGCCCATGAGAGGGCAGAGACAAAAAGCCCCAGAAGGCTAGATAAGCAGCTGGGAACCCCAAAGCTTGATCTGGTCAGTGGACTGGAGCTAGAGGGCTCAGCTAGAGAAAAAGGGTGGAGGTCAGGAAGGCCAAAGTCCAATGCATGAAATAATTGCAGGTTCACTCTAAGTCCCTCAAACAGCCTCCTCCTAACCAAATAACAACATAAAAGGCATGGCAGGCGACTAAAGGAGGTGGGGGCACCTGGGGTTTGAGCCAGGGCAGGAATTGTGTGGCCACCAAGGGGCATCACTGGGACCCAAACCTGTCACCCAGCCCATGTGGCCAGATGAGTTCAACACCCTTGAGCTAGGAAATTGCAGTGCAGTCAGACTGACCTTGATACCTGGAAAGATCACGGAGCAGGGCATCAAGGACTCTCTTTCGAAGCCCCTGGAGGAACAGATGATCAGGAATAGTCAATGAGGATTCACCAAGAGTAAGTAAAACCCGACCAACTTGATTTTTATCCTGTGATAAGGTGACAGGCTCTGTGGATGGAGGGGGGAAAGAGTG
Source organism: Crocodylus siamensis (assembly GCF_052110815.1). NCBI lineage: Eukaryota > Metazoa > Chordata > Crocodylia > Crocodylidae > Crocodylus > Crocodylus siamensis. Next base: position 19,483 of record NW_028324455.1, on the reverse strand, counting down.
GATGAAGCAGGGATGATCCTGCCTTGAGCAGGAGGCTGGACTACATGACCTGTTGAGGTCCCTTCCAGCCCTGCTTTCCAATACTTCTTTATCAGTTTTCACATTTATCTGCCATTTTGATCAGTGTCTTTTCAGATTAATTTTCATAAATTCCATAGACACTAGGACTGGAAGGGACCCCGGAGGATCATCGAGTCTAGCCCCCTGCCCCAGGGGCAGGAAGTCAGCAGGGGTCATAGGATCTCAGCAAGATAAACATCCAAATGTCTCTTGAAGGCATTCAAAGTAGGTGCTTGAACCACCTCCAGCAGTAGGCTATTCCAGACCTCGGGGGCTCGGACAGTACAGAAGTTCTTCCTGATGTCCAGTCTGAAATGGTCCTGGAGGAGTTTGTGACCATTCGACCTTGTCATCTCTTGGGGTGCTCTGGTGAACAGACGTAATGATGTCTGTCTTTTCCTTTTCCTTTGTTTTCTTTTTTCTCTCTCTCTTTCTTGAAAGCATAAGTTACAATAAGCTGACTGAAAAATGTGGAAGAATCCTGCAAAGAGTCCTTGAATACCCCAACTGTGCCGTGCAATACCTCTTGTGATTATTTCCTTGCACCTGAGGAGGAGAGAGGAGCTCCTATTTTAATATTAAGCAGAGTTTACACGTGCATAGCATGTAAAAGTTTTTCTGACACCTTTTGAAGGGAGGACCATCCCCTCGGAGGAAAGATGTATGCCCCCCTCCCCTTCACTCTCTCTCATCTAAACAGCCAGTTTGAAAAGTACTGCTTAGGCAACCACCCATGCTGTGCAAAAGCAGCACGGGGCTGCAGTGTGGCTTTTATGGCAGGCTGTGGAAGAGAAGTGCTGTTTCATAAAAGAGGAAAGTAGAAGCTATAAGGCATTTGTTATACAGAGGAAAATGTGGAAAGTGTTTAGGAAGAGAGGCAGGGAAAGGATTAACCATTTGGATGCAAGAAAGGGCAGGAGGAAAGAGTAAGAAAAAAGCTTAAGGAAAACCTGTTCTAAGAAAAAGTTGTAACCTGATTTCAGTGTGTCTGAGGTTATGCTGTGGTTTGTTTAGGTTAAGCGCAATAAAGTTTATTGCTGGTCCAATAAGAAGTCAGTAGCAGAGAATATTAACCCCTGTGCTAAAAACTGTGCAAATGTACAGAAATAGAGCCTAAGGAGCCCAATGAGAGAGCAGCTTTACAAAGATTGTTAACGCATTGGTGTAACACAGAGGGTGTGAGCAGTGTGGTTTGTTTTGTGTGCAAGGTAGAGAGGTGCTGTTGAAAGTGTAAGTGTGGGCACTCTCATTGGTAACAGGGAGTGGGAAAGGAAAGGTAAGAAACGCTTTTGCTACTAGGAATAATATGGAAATCCTAGAAGGGAAAGTGTTAACAGCTTGTTAAGGCAAGAAAAAAAAGGTGTTTGTGAAAACTCAGTGTCAGCTATTAAGGCTCTTGCTGTAATTGCTGGTGTTAATCAGGACAAGGAAATAAAGGCATTTCTTAAGGTGCAGACTGTGGCAGAAGGCCACCTCTGTTTCTCCCCAAAAACTCTGCTCTGTGACAATTTGGTTACCTTACCCTATCTCTTTAGGTAACCTGAGCTGGAAGGGACCATCCTGAGGCAGCTCTAGCTCCAGGCTAGCGGGTGTGCTCCAGGAAGGGGGTCAGCCAGACGTGAGGCGCCCCCAGGGAGGCACTTGGAGCCTGGAAAGTGGTCAGGCGCAGGGAGGTGGGCGGCTCAATGCAGGAGCACCCCTTACTGGCCTGCCACACAGGCAAAAAGAGATAAAGATATAAGCATGCATCTTGAATGAAGACTCAAACTCCACCCTGTCACGGGGAGGAAGAGAGGGGAAGACCCCAAAGAGCCAGGGGGGAGCCCCGGGGTCAGGAACCCTTGGAAAAAAGCAAAAGTAAAAGAAAAGAAAATGAAGACTGCTTAACTGTAGCAGGATCTGTGGCGGAGCTGGAGGCGGAACCCGTGCGGCTCGTTAGCCATGTCTTTATAAAGTTGCAGTCGGCGGATGAGGTCAGCCGCAGGAGGCAGCTGGCGGGAATAAAAGGAGCCGCTGGCAAGGAAGAAGGGGGGACAAGGCAGGCAGGAGCACCAGCAGGAGGTGTCGCTCTGCAGCTCCTGCGGGGGCGAAGGGAGCTGGAAGCTGTTTCCCCCGGCAGGGAAGAACGTGGCAGAGCACACGGCGGGCCAGAGTCTGCTGGCTGCCGCGGGAAGAGCCAAGAGCTGGAGAGGGCTCCTTGTGACTGGGAACCTGGGGAAGAGCATAGAGGGGCACAGAGAGGCCTCGACGTCAGTCGCTACAGCAGAGGGGCTGGAGAGACCGACGCAATCTACAGCATCAAACCAGGTGGGACCGTCGAGGGCACCAGGGAAGCCGAAGAGGCACGCCAGGTGGGAGACGGGAGGCAAGGGCAGCAAGGGAGGCTGCGAAGTATGGCCCTTGGTGACGTGGTGTCATTACGGTGGGGGACAGGAGGACAGACACCCATTGGAGGATTGCTGGTGGCCCAAAGAAGCCCAAGGCGGGGCGACGAGAGAGAGGAATGGTGGAGGAGCCTACAGGATGCACCAACCACCTACAGAGCCTGATGTAGACCCATAGTGTTTGTGCGGGTTGTTAGCTGCCAGGCCAAGGAGGGCCTGGAAGCAGGGACAGTGTGGTGTCTCAGATTGTATCTGTAGTTTTTCTTTGTTTAGATTTTGTGTTTCCCACTTTAGGAGGGGTTGAGGGTGAGAGCAGGCAGCCTGAATGTTATTCAAGTCTCTGGATGAGTTGGTAGCTTTCGGGAAAAGCGGCAGTCTTGTAGGCTGGGTAGGTGAGCACAGACTGCTCATGCTGTAGGCAGGGAGGCACACACCTGACGCGAAAGGGGAGTCAAGGGCTCAACGGTCGGGAACCTGGCCGGAAGAACAGCAGTGACCTGTCAAGGCTGGGTTTAAGGGCGAGGTACAGGGGAGGTGGAGCCTCGCAGAAGATCACCAGACAGCCGTCCCGTAGCTGAGAGAACCCTGGTGGTCAGACACCCGCCACTAAAACAAGATCCCAAGTCGTGGCAGGCGAGATTGGGGAAAGACTACACTGGAGGGAGACACCCACTCGGCGTAACAGCGGGGTGGACGGATGAACACCACCGAACATCCGGGCCCGAGCGGCACATGATCAGATGTTTGAGGCCAGATGGGCACACACCCATTATAATATAATCAGTAATGTTATTTTATTATGCTCAATTGACTATTTTTAATCAGGAAGTATGTGCCCACTTACCCTTTTCTTCCTTATCAATTTGCACTACAATAGGACTAATTTTGTTCATAATAAGATATGGTCCTGTCCACTTAGATTCAAAGGCACGTGCCTTTGGAGTGAGTTTGTTTCAGGTTCACCTTATATTCCAAGGACTGGGACATCCTTCCAGTCCAAGCTGAACGCAAGTGTCCAGGTCTGGCATCCACAGACTAGTTTAATTTTCAAATGGTGTATTCCCAATAGTTTTAACACTTCTTTGTGATATTTATATGCCTCTAAACTTTTGACAATTTGAAACAAACTAAACAAACAAACAAAAACTACATAACAAGACAACATAAAACAGATAAAATGATTATTATTATAATAAAAGCCATGGCTTGAGTAAAGAAAACGCTGTTGACGGTAATGAGGCCTCGTAGTTTATCAGTCACCTTTATTGCTGGATTGAATTTTACTCTAGAGCTTCTGCAAAAGAAAAAACAAATGCACACAAACCTGCCCAACAAAATTCCTTGCAGTAAAATATTACAGTGGCAGTGCATACATCATTGCAGTTCTTGGGGTATGTATTTTTTATGTACATATTAAATGACAAGGATCATCCCACATTTATTTTATTGTTTTTAATGGTCTTGCACTATTTTGGCAATTGGAATCCTTACAATTTTTTTTTTGTTACCTGTGAGATCGAGGGGTGCCAAAACCCTTGTTGTAATTTAACCAAATTATTTCAAAAATGAGTTTTTTCTTTTAGAGGGACACTTTCTCCCTCAGAATTTTTACTTAAATTTTTTCTAAGTTTTTATTGCTGGGACATTGTAATTTTTTTAAGACGTTTGGATAAAACCATATTATTGTTCTCATGAATATAAATTTCAAATTATACCAGCACCTTTGTGCCAAGGAAATAAGCAAAAAAACCCCATGACATTAGCCAAATTTAATAGTTTCATAGTTTCTAGGGTCGGAAGGGACCTGAGCAGATCATCTAGTCCGACCCCCTGCCATGGCAGAAAGAGTACTGGGGTGAAATGACCCCAGCAAGGTGTTCATCCAACCTCCTCTTAAACACCCCCAGGGTAGGAGCCTGCACCACTTCTCTTGGAAGCTGGTTCCAGACCCTAGCCGCCCTGACCGGGAAGTCGCGCCTCCTGATGTCTAGTCTGAATCTCCCCTCTGCCAGCTTGTGACCGTTATTCCTGGTCACTCCTGGCGGTGCTCGGGGGAACAGGGACTCCCCCAATGCCTGCTGGTCCCCCCTGACTAGTTTGTAACAGGCCACTAGATCCCCCTCAGCCTTCTCTTGTGGAGGCTGAACAGGTTCAGGTCCCATCGCCTCTCCTCATAGGGCCTGCCCTGCTGCCCCTGATCATGCGAGTGGCCTCCTCTGGACCCTCTCCATGCTGTCCACATCCCTCCTGAAGTGCGGCGCCCAGAACTGGACGCAGTCCTCCAGCTGCGGCCTGACCAGTGCCGCATAGAGGGGGAGGATCACCTCCCTGGACCTGCTCGAGATGCATCTGTGGATGCAGGACAAGGTGCGGTTGGCCTTCCTGACCGCGTCCCCACACTGCCGGCCCACGTTCATCTTGGCATCAGTGATGACTCCAAGATCCTTTTCTGCCTCTGCATTGATGAGAAGGGAGTTCCCCAGCCTCTAGGTATGGTGCCAGTTCTTCCTCCCCAGGTGCAGCACCTTGCACTTGCCGGTGTTGAATCCCATCCTATTCTCATCCGCCCCCCTTGTAACCTGTCTAGGTCCAATTGCAGCCTATTCCTCCCCTCTAGCGTGCCCACATCCCCCCACATCTTGGTGTCATCAGCAAATTTGAGCAGGTGCTTTTTACCCCCTCGTCCAAGTCACTGATGAAGATGTTGAACAGTGCGGGCCCGAGGACCGAGCCCTGGGGGACCCCACTGCCCACGTCCCTCCAGGGCAACAATGACCCGTCCACCACCGCTCTCTGGGTGCGGCCCTCCCGCCAGTTGGCGACACATCTGACTGTGTGGGTGTCGACACCACAGCCCCCAGTTTCTTAATGAGAACGGGGTGAGAGACAGTGTCGAAGGCCTCCGGAAGTCCAGAAAGACGATCTCCACTGCTGCCCCTGCGTCTAAGGAGAATACTAAACATCATTTTACTCCTGCTATAGGTGCTGGAGTTTCAGAGTGTTTTGCTATACCAGGAACTACAATGGTTGTTGTTGCATTCAAAGCTCTGAAGTTTCTTGTTCATTTTTAGGTTTTTCCCTTTGTTTTCAGAATAGACCAAATCCCAAATCAGGGACTTACACACCCTAAGCATTTGTACAATCACTCCCCGATTTAAACCATTTATTATGAGTTCGAATTTTATTTTAGTTTCTAGTGAATATTTACACTGCCTTTATTGGGAGGGTGGAGCTTGATTATTATTCTACAGGAACAGGCACTGACGCTGCAGGAGTATCCAGAAAGCAATAGAGCCTGTCGGAAGAATCAGAAGGACTCTTAATCATAATTTGCATGGCTAGCTTGTCCTTTTTTTTCCTTTCCTTTATTTTGCATGGCTTGCTTGCTTTTGTTTGGTGTCACGAATGCGAACATTTATGATTTGTTTTAGGATTTTAAGCTTGAGCAAAGACACAAAGATAACAGAATTAAAAGAACCGCTGTTATTAAAATTAATCATAAAAATGAATGATACCAAAAATCACTCTAAGTGTGTTCAGGCCTGAACCAGTGTTTATTATTTCGAAATAATTTAGGTTAATTTCCAAAGTGTTGTATTCTGGATGTGTTCACTTAACACCCTCAAGTTGGAAAATAAAACGGGACATCATAGTATTGACATCCCCTGCAATTCTATTCTGGGCAAACTCTTTTATTCATTAGATCAGCCTAGCAAAGAAAATTTCGAAATTTTGGCTAAGTTAAGTGTTTCACCTATTAAGAGTTCATGAAAAAATTGAGAATGATTTGGCGAAGGCTCTTCTAACTATGCAAGGCAATGCATCTACAGCCCTCATGCGTATTTAAGCTCAAATGTGGTATTTAGATGGAATTAAGGGGATTATCATGCAGGACATAGGTGGGATGTAAGCGGGCAGGTTCCAGTTGAATTGCGGAAGCTGCTTTGTAGTCCAGAGGAAAGGGTTCGCCCTTATAACCAACTTCCAAACTTCCATGCAATCCCAGTACACTGCACATTGAGGTAGAAGTGTCAGCCCCACCAGCCACACTCAAACAAAAGGTGTTTCTGACTTATACCCTAGGAAGCAACGTTAAGGTCAGTTATGTGGACAATATATGTTACAACCAAATGATTTTTGTTTTGATCCTGATTTTATAGCGGGGTGGGCAAAACGCGGCCCAGGGGCTGGATGTGGCCCACCAGGCCATTCTATCCGGCCCGCGGGGCCCCTAAAAATTTAGAAAATTAATATTAATCTGCCCTGGGCTCCCTGTCATGTGGCCCTCAATGGCTTGCTGAAACTCAGGAAGCGGCCCTCTGCCCAAAATAATTGCCTGCCCCTGTTTTATAGTATGTAACTATCTGTTGTATAATGATCTTTACAATAAGTCACTGATAGTAGATGTAGGATATAGATATACTTGTTTAAAAAATGGTGCTTGTAGTTATATATTAACCAATAGCATTATCTTAATGTAACTGAGTTAGCTGTCAATGTTTATTTGTATACTGTTTTATATGACAATATTTTTTTTAAAAAGGGATAATAAACCAGAGCTTTACCATCATGATGAACTATTTGGCCATTTCGGTAATAGAAATAGCAATGACTGTTGGCCAGTGGCTGTAATCAGGGCAAATTCATGGAGTTGGAGTAATGCAAACCATTCTTTCACTGCCATTTAGGTGTGAGTTAAGCTAACTTGCATTTGTCTGTGGACTATGCCCGCTTCCAATAAAGGTGAATGTTCTTTTCACCAGACACTGGATGCGTGTACTTCATTGCAGCCGTCTCTAATTTCACTTATGCACTTGCTTGTGCCATTTATACCTGCATGGCAGTGACTTGCACACCAGCAGTGACTGGCTCTGGACATGAACAAGCTGATGCTTTTAATTCAGTCGGTGTCATTCCCTTCCCACCACTTCACATCCCACTGTCCGTCTACTTGGTATCACCGTGTTCAGCCACACTAGCAGTGGCCACGTTGGCTGGTGGGCCAGGACAGCCGGGCTGGGGCTCGAGCTCAGCACCATGGCAGTGCAGAGCACCCTGCTCAGATGTTTGTGCCAGCAAATAAAACAGCTCACCTACTCAGGATTGGTAAAATGAAGACCAGAACTCTTCATGCAGAAACTAGTTTCATTCTTTTCCCAAATACCAGCATTTCAGATGCACTGGAAAAGTTTGGTACTTCGGGCAGTGAAAAGAAAAATCTGTATGCGTGGAAGAGATAATATCTCAAGTAAAAGGCCTGTGGGTTTCTTTAGCAGAACTTGCCAAAATCATGGAAAACATTGGTATGTTACTGGATGGTATCACTTGCAGAATGAAAAACCAAATAAAAATAAAAATAGAAAAAAAAAATCTAATGAAAATTGGGGGGGGGGGAAAGAAGAGTGAAACGAACACAGAAGACCACTGGGGCCAAACTTAGAAGACCTCATGAGGTCCCTCCCAACCCTCCTTTCCTATGATCCTATGGGAAAAGCGTTCAAAACCAGAATTGCAAAGATTTCATGTGCGTGTTTGTTCTAAACAAATCTCAAACTAAATGGTTTTCCCAACCTCAGGAAGAAACATTTTTATTTAGAAGGAAAAAACACCAAACAAACAATGTTTCTGCACAGAACGTCCTCCTCGCTGTACTAATTACTAGGGTTGTGTGAAGTTTCCCTGGCTGTTTTGATTCGACACGGTTTCGACTCATTTTGAGCTCGAAACAGTGAAATCAAATCAAAACGAAGGGCTTCGAAACAGCCTTGAAACAAAATGAGGCTAGTTGAAATGTTTCGAAAGTTTCAAAACATTTCGAGTTTTGAAGCCTGCAGCGAGGTGGTGGGAGATGAGGGAGAGGCGGGAGCACAGCCCTGGCTCTCCCCATCTCCCGCGGCTGGGCTGCAGGAGGCCGATCACAATGCAGGGGAAGCGAACCGAGCCCGGGCTCCGCCCCCTCCCAAGCGCTGCAATTGGGCTGGGGACAAGAACTGAGCCCGATCGCTCGGTTCCCCTCCCCAGCCCTACAATTGGGCTGGGGATGGGAAGTCAGCCCAGCTGGGCTGAACTCCTTGCCCCCCGGGACAGTCGGGCGAAAGGTCGAAACAGCCCGACTGGAAAATGGAACAGTTGTTTTGACTCTAAATGAAATTCGAAACAAAACACTGCTCCGTTCAAACCTCGAAACCGAAGTCGAAACGGAAGAGTGCCGTTTCGCACCACCCCGCTAATTCCCCAGGCTGACCTACCTGTGCTCTGCTCGGCTCACGGGCGAGGCCCTGCATTCAGGGGCACTGGTTACATGAAGACAGATCAATGCATGTGGCCGTGTCTGCAGGACTGCTGCTGTCGAGACAGGGCTGAGCCCAGGTTGGAGGAGCAAAATGCAAGTCTCTGCTCCTGCTGCTTGCTCAAACTGAACTGCTTCCCCTCGGGTCCTCAGTTTTCCTTTCTGTGAAATGGGCATGGTAATGTGCAGAGTCCAAGGGGGCTAGTCTGAGAATGTCAAATAGGTTGAAAGCAGCACGTGAACGTATTTACACGCATCCCTGCTTTTACTATTGTAGGTAATAGAAATTGGGCTGGGTCTCCTTTCCCCGTCCTGCTGTCCCACCCGTTTGCTGCAGGGATGTAGCTGGGAGGAAGATCTGGCTCAGGGCTCCTGTTCTCCATTGAAACCAAGGCAGGCTGACACAGGGAAGGAGGAAGACTGTCCGGTTGCTCCTTTATCGTCCCTGGCCACTTCCTTAGCCAGCTGCTCCTCTGTTGCCCCATCTCTGCAGTCTCTCTCGCCTGGTTTGACCGGTTCTTTCTTCTGCCACAGCCCCACTCTTTCCAGCCCCTCGGTCACAGCCTCAACACTTCCTTTCTTGCACACCTCACCATGCTGCTCACACTGCCTCCCGCTCTGCTCCCAATTACCATGAAGTCTTCCGGCCCCCTCAGCCCATCCCCTCCGCTGTGAATGGGGCAATGGTACCAAAACCGTTTTGCTGCTGTTCAAACACCGAGAGAGACACCACGCTCCCACATCCTCCCTTACAAACCTCTCATCCCACTTTCAGCGTTTTAAATAACTGTCTTGCCAGGAAAGCCAGCTGCACAACACAGGAGACGGTGTAAGGGCTCTTCTGATCACTGTGCAGCTACAATCATACAAGCAAACAAGATATTAGGATGCTGGAGACTGGGATGGAAGATAAGCCTCAGGATTTTGGCTAATAAAAGTTAATGAGAGGGGCTAGTTCAATGCCTGGATAATGCTAGATGTGGCTACATGTTCATCACTCAGAGTCCCAGGCCTGACATGGAGCGTCTACAACGGAGGCTGCAGCAGACTGTACGTTTCTGTGCCAACAGCATCATTTGGCACCGACAGTCTCTCCGAGCTCAGATGCCAGAATAAAGAGGCCTAGCATTGGTAATATGAGGTATTCAGCTTGGAATAGATGCAACATTACTGACTTTTAACATGACTGGGGGGACGTGCTGCAAATGCACGTGTTGATTTTTAACTTGAATAGGAGGGAGGGTACACACACCTGCATGTATGTGCGTGCGTGGCAAGTTATATTCTAGCATAATTTACTAATATGCGGGTGGAAAGGTTCACCACCAAAGCTCCCCAAGAGAAATATAAAACTGTGAACACAGCTGTAGAAGGACAAGGACAGAGGAAGGGGGAAAACCGTCTCACTCCCTTCGCCGACTCCACTGTCCCACCAGCTCCCCAGGTCCAGCAGGGAAAGCTTCGCACAACCGCACAGGAGCTGGAAGAGAATTGCAATATATAGTATTGTGCACCCAAAATTGTCCCTGTAAAGGACAGGGCCTCTGGAAGTCCTAGCTCTGCCAAGTCCCCCGCTGCAGACTGAGCCTCTCAGTCCAATCCTCCCTCCCTCTCTGGTTTTGGGCCTTTTTTGGTCCCACACTCTCAGCCCTGCTCTGAGTTCCTGGGTCTCCATACCCCCCTCCCAGCCCCTACCTGGGGTCTGGGCTCACAGATCTTCTCATCCCCCCACGCTCTGGGCTCCTGCGCTCACTGCTAGGCCCCACTCTCAGCCCCTCTTGGACTACCACATCTCAAAGTGGGCTTTGAGCTCGTCCTCTGCAAGGACAAACTACCCATCCAGTTTAATAACAAACACCTAAGCCCTTTGGGAGGCACTCAAGCCTTCTCTAAGCTTAACCCAAACCAGAGCCACATGCCCATATGAGCAAGCCCCTCTCTGCCCCAGGTACCTGCCCTTGCTCCCCATGGTGCAGCATTGCTTGCTTTCAGTATTCAAGAGCTCTACAACTACAAGCAGCTTACTTCACAGCACTTCTCTACCCAGGCTTATATAACTCCAGCCCACCTGCAGCTGGGCAGGTGAGTCTCTGCTTAACCCCCTTTGCCACCTGCAAGCTGCTTTGAAAGGAGTGGGCATGTCCCAGTGCCCTATTACAGGGGCTAAACCCTGTCATTAAGAGCAGGGCTAGGTAGCAGAGAGAAAGTTGGAGAGCTCCAGGTAATGAACAGTTGTGAGATAATTAGGTAACAAGCTGTTAAGGGAGGAAGAGCTAGGGTATAAGGCCCAAACCTGAGGCAAGGAGCCATACCCCTGGGCAGAGCTGGGGGAAGGAGTTTCCTGGGCTGAGTGGAGAAGCAATGTGGGAGCCTGGGAGCTGGGAGCAGCTTTAGGAGGGCACAAGCTGGGAGTCCTAGGACACGTCCACACATGCAATTAATGCATGTGAATAAGCTCAGGACTGTATTGCCCCCAGGTGTGCTGTTTGAATGTGTGCCTGGGAGCAAAAAACCCTCTGGAGAATATTGCCCTGGGATCTATTCATGCACAGCACATGGAGCCTGGTAAGAGTGGACCTGGGGTCAGTCTGCCAGCCCAGCATTGCTTTGATGGGGCACCATATGCTGCGGAGGGGCTGGCTGGGGCACAAGGGTGCTTCAGCACAGGGCTAACTGGCAGGCAGCCCCTACAACAAAGCGCTCCCATGCCCCAGCCAGCTGAACAGCATCTGCGCATGAAAAAACCCGACTCTGGAGCAGGCTAGTACTTGTCTTTACGAATACTAGCCCACTCTGGAGTTCATTTGTTTTATGCACCCTAACAGGGGCATCATGTAGATGGGGAGACAACTGCTGCAGAGCTAATCGGACAGCTCCACAATTAATGTCTCCTGTACATGTGCCCATAGGCTCATAAAGTTGGCAGAACTGAGTAAAAGCCTGAGAACTGCTCAGAGAAGCTAAATGTGGCAACCAACAAAGCCTAGATGCATGAGAAATACCCGTGGTAGAGCCCGGGCAAAACTCTTCTGTGCTTCAACCCACTTAGTTACTTGTGTGTGACCAGAGTGTATGCCTGGGGTCTTCTATCTGTCATGACCTTTCCTTTGAGCTCATTACTTTCTTCAGCTATCAGGTGGTGCAATGCTGGCCAGTAGGTACAAGCTATCCTTCGTTGGCTCTAGACAGCCTGTTATTTCCTGGCAGCTGTTGTTTTGAACTGGGTCTAGCTTCTTGGCATGCACTGATCCTTCGCACACTGGACATGCATACCCTGCAGGGGCGTCCCTCCGCCTCTCCTCCCCCGTCCTGTCCCCCAGTCATCGAGCCATCTTCATTGCCCTCCACTGGAGTCTCTGATTTGTCCACATCCTTTCTGTAGTGGGGGCCAAAACTGGACACAGGACTCCAGATGAGGCCTCCCCAGTGCTGTGAAGAGGGAAGAATCACTGCCCTCGATCTGCTGCCAGCACGTACCAGTGCAGCCCAGGATGCTGATCGCCTTCCTGGCACCAAGGGCGCACTGCTGGCTCCTGTTCACCTCCTTGTCCCCTGTCCCCCCAGGGCCTCTTCTACAGAGCTGCTGCCCAGCCCGTCGATCCCGGCTTGCACTGGTGCAGGGGATTGCTCCCTCCTGACTGCAAGACTTTGCACTTGTCCTTGTTGTTTTGGTCCAATCCTCCAACCTGTCTAGGTGGCTGAATCCTAGCCTGACCCTGCAGTGTATCTAGTACCTCCCCCACCCCAATCTTCTATTATCTCCTCCCCAGTGCAGGATGGGGAAGAGGATTGTCTGCAGTTCTGTGAGGGGGAGCATGGAAAGAGAAAATTAGGTTTCTTTGTTCTGTGAAACACCAGGATTTCTTAGGGTGATTTCTTTTTATTAGACCAACTCGACAGATGGGATAAAGCTAGACAGGATTTCAAATGCAAAACATTCTTCATCCGGTTTCTGGACAAATATTTTGCATTCAAAAGTTTACCCCAGCTACACTGTTGGACAAATAAGAGATCACCCTAAGAAATCTTGTGTTTCTTGAACGTCCTCCTTGCACTTCTGGTTCTTTTCTGTGAAATTCACCTTCTGCCGGCAGAGGGCACCAGCTGATCCCTTTTCCATCACACTGAGACAGAAAAGTGGCTTTAAGACCTAATGCAAAACCCACATAAAGTCTCAGGTTGACTTCAATGAGCTCTGGAGCCGATCAGGCCCTACACAACCAGTTCCTAGAGCTCTGGGACAGCATCGGGTCCTTCCTATTCGTGGTGCTCTGGCCAGGTGCGGGATGACTGGAAGAGGGCCAATGTGGTCCCCATTTTCAAAAAAGGGAGGACCCGGGCAACTATAGGCCCATTAGTTTAACTTTGATCCTGGGGAAGCTCTTTGTGAAGATTATCCAGGAGCACGTCTGTGATGGGCCAGCAGCGGGGATGATGCTCTGGGGCACCAGCACGGTTTCATTCGGGGCTGGTCCTGTCAGACCAACCTGGTGGCCTTCTGCAACCAGGTCACAAAATCACTGGATGCAGGTGTCGTGGTGGACGTAGTCTTTCTGGACTTCAGGAAGGCCTTTGACACCGTCTCCCACCCCATTCTCCTTAAAAAGCTAGGTGCCTGTGGCACTGATGCCTACGCAGTCAGATGGGCTGCAGATTGGCTGAGGGGTCGCACTGAGAGAGCGGTGGTCATGTTCGACTTGGAGGGACGTGGGCAGTGGGGCCCCCCCGGGCTCGGTCCTTGGGCCCACACTGTTCAACATCTTCATCAGTGACTTGCACGAGGGGGTAAAAAGCACCCTGGTCAAATTTGCAGACAACACCAAGATCTCATAGATTTCATAGACATTAGGGCTGGAAGGGACCTCAGAAGGTGACAGAGTCCAGCCCCCCGCCCGAGGGGCAGGAAGTCACAGGATCCCAGCAAGATAAGCATCCAATTTGCTCTTGAAGGTGTTCAATGTAGGTGCTTGAACCACCTCCGCTGGCAGGCTGCTCCAGACCTCGGGGGCTCGGACAGGAAAGAAATTCTTCCTTATGTCCAGCCTGAAACGGTCTTGCAGGAGTTTGTGACCGTTCGACCTCGTCATCCCTTGGGGCGCTCTGGTGAACAGACGTTCCCCCAGATCCTGGTGGTCACCCCTGAGAAACTTATAGGTGGCCATCAGATCACCCCTGAGCCTGCGCTTTTCCAGGCTAAAGAGTCCCGTGGCTCTCAGCCTGTCATCGTAAGGTCTGTTTCCTGACCTCTGACATCAATCTCTTCTCCCTTGTCCAGGTGATAGGTCACCTGGTCGTAGAAGGAAATGAGATTGGTCAAGCAAGACCTACGCGCAACAAACCCGTGCTGGCTGTCCATCAGGATGTTGGCGTCAGCCAGTCCATTAGGGATGGCCTCTTTGATTAACTTTTCTAAAATCTTCCCCGGGATAGAAGTCAGGCTGAGGGGCCTATAGTTGGCCGGATCCACCCTCCTCCCTTTCGTGAGGGAGGCACCACAGGGCCCTTCTTCCAGTCCTGGGGCACTGCACCAGAGTGCCGGGAGCTCTCGAAGACCCGCGCCAGGGGCTGGGCTGTGACGCTCGCCCTGGGGTGCAGATTGCCAGGGCCGGCTGACTTGAAGGTCTCCAGCCTCTCAGGGTGTTCCTTCACGAGGGCAGCATTGATGGCGGGCAGGCGATCTCCCTCACCCGGACCTCCCTGTCCTGTAGCGGGCATGGGCGTCCCATGGGACTGATGAAAGAACGACGCAGACTACCCGTTTAATAGGTTGGCTTTTTCCTGGGCGTCAGTTGTCCCATCTGGTTCAGCAGGGGTCCAGTGTTGCTCTTTTTCTTCCTCCGGCTCCCCACGTATCTGAAAAAGGACTTTGTATTGTCCTTGCTACTCGAAGCCAGTTGGAGTTCAGTCGCAGCCTTGGCTTTCCTGGTTTGCTCCCTGCCGGACCGGACCAGCGCGGAGTAATCCTCCTTGGAGGTGAATCCCGTCCTCCAGCCTTTGTAGGCCTTTCTTTTTGGCCTCAGGAGGTCTGCTAGGTCCCTGGAGAGCAGCTCTGAAGGAAAACCAGGGCACTTGAAACATTTAGAAATTGTCAAAATGTTTTGAGTTTGGAAGCTGGGCTCAGTCGGGTTCAGCACCGGTCGGCGATGACGGGGCGGCCTCGTCTCCTCCGGCACGCAGCTCTGGGTGCCGCGTCCCTGGGAGGAGTCCAGCACCGCCCGGCAGCCTTCCCGGGGCACGAGCCCAGGCTCTGGCAGACAGGCCCCTCCGTGCCCATCAGGAGCGAGCGCCCCCCTCCCTGACGCGGCGTCTCCTCCTCAGGGTTCATAGATTCATAGATTCATAGATGCTAGGGTCGGAAGGGACCTCAATAGATCATCGAGTCCGACCCCCTGCATAAGCAGGAAAGAGTGCTGGGCCTACATTACCCCAGCTAGATACACATCCAGCCTTCGCTTGAAGACCCCCAGGGTAGGGGAGAGCACCACCTCCCTTGGGAGCCCGTTCCAGACCTTGGCCACTCGAACTGTGAAGAAGTTCCTCCTAATATCCAATCTAAATCTGCTCTCCTCTAGCTTGTGGCCATTATTTCTTGTAACCCCCGGAGGCGCCTTGGTGAATAAATACTCACCAATTCCCTTCTGTGCCCCCCTGACGAACTTATAGGCAGCCACCAGGTCGCCTCTCAACCTTCTCTTGCGGAGGCTGAAAAGGTCCAGTTTCTCTAATCTCTCCTCGTAGGGCTTGGCCTGCAGGCCCTTAACCATACGAGTGGCCCTTCTCTGGACCCTCTCCAGGTTATCCGCATCTTTCTTGAAGTGCGGCGCCCAGAATTGCACGCAGTACTCCAGCTGCGGTCTGACCAGCGCCCGATAGAGGGGAAGTATCACCTCCTTGGACCTATTTGTCATGCATCTGCTGATGCACGATAAAGTGCTATTGGCTTTTCTGATGGTTTCGTCACACTGCCGACTCATGTTCATCTTGGAGTCTACTAGGACTCCAAGATCCCTTTCCACTTCCGTGCCACCCAGCAGGTCATTTCCTAGGCTGTAGGTGTGCTGGACATTTTTCCTCCCTAGATGTAGCACTTTGCATTTCTCCTTGTTGAACTGCATTCTGTTGTTTTCTGCCCACTTGTCTAACCTGTCCAGGTCTGCTTGCAGCTGCTCCCTGCCCTCCGGCGTGTCCACTTCGCCCCATAGCTTAGTGTCATCTGCAAACTTGGACAGAGTACATTTCACCCCCTCGTCCAAGTCGCTGATGAAGACATTAAAGAGTATCGGTCCAAGCACCGAGCCCTGCGGGACCCCACTGCCCACACCCCTCCAGGTCGAAACCGACCCATCCACCACGACTCTCTGGGTGCGACCCTCCAGCCAATTCTCCACCCACCGGACTGTGCAGTCATCCAAGTCACAGCCCCTTAACTTGTTCACCAGTATGGGGTGGGATACCGTGTCAAAGGCCTTCCTGAAGTCCAAGTATACGACATCCACCCCTCCTCCTGCGTCGAGGCGTTTTGTAACCTGGTCATAAAAAGAGACTAGATTGGTCAGGCACAATCTACCTGCCACGAACCCGTGCTGGTTTCCCCTCAGCATAATTTGTCCTGCCGGGCTCTCACAAATGTGAGCCTTGATAATTTTTTCAAAGACTTTGCCAAGGATGGAGGTGAGACTGACTGGCCTATAGTTGCCCGGGTCCTCCTTCCTCCCCTTCTTGAAAATGGGAACCACATTGGCCCTTTTCCAGTCCTCCGGGACTTGACCCGTGCGCCACGAGCGTTCAAATATTCCCGCCAGTGGCTCTGCAATGATGTCGGCCAGTGCCTTCAGTACCCTCGGATGGAGCTCATCCGGGCCTGCCGACTTAAAGGCATCCAGTTCCTCCAAGTGACCCTGCACCACCTCCGGGTCCATGCATGGGAGTCTGGTGCCTTGCTGCTGCCTCCCTACACTCCCAGGGAGAGACTTGTCGTGCCTCTCGCTTAGGGACACTGAGGCGAAGAACTCGTTGAGGAGTTCAGCCTTGTCCCCTCTGTCCATCACCAATTGTTTCTGCCCATTTAGCAGGGGTCCTATTCCTCCCTGGGCCTTCCTTTTACTCCCTATATATCTAAAAAACAATTTCTTATTGTCTTTTACTTGGGTTGCCATCCTCAGCTCCATGGTAGCTTTGGCTTGTCTAACTGCCTCCCTACAAGCACGAGCAGAAGAGGTATATTCCTCTTTGGTGATCTCTGCCTGTTTCCACTTTTTATGTGCTCCCCTTTTGGCCCTTAGTCTGCCCTGGATTTCTCTGGTCAGCCAGGGAAGCCTCCTGGCCCCTTTCCCTCTTTTACCTCGCACGGGGATCGTCTTGCTTTGTGCTCGAAGGATAGCTTCCTTAAGGCACAGCCACCCTTCTTGGGCTCCCATCAATTCAAAACTACTACTCTGCAGTGCGTCCTTCACTAATCGCCTGAGTTTGCTGAAATCAGCTTTCCTAAAGTCCAGCACGTTCACCCTACTAGTTACCTTACCCACTCGACGCCTTATGTTGAATTGTACTTTTAGGTGATCCCTGTCCCCCAGATGGCTACCGATCTGTAGGTCCCCTACTATGTCATCCCCCGTTGCCAATACCAGATCCAGTAAGGCATTCCCCCTAGTGGGACCATGTACCTCCTGCGTCAGGTGGAGGTCCTGTACACAGGTTAGAAACCTGCGTGAGCGGTGGGACTTTGCTGTCTGTGTCTCCCAGCAGATGTCCGGGTAGTTTAGGTCCCCCATGACCACCGCCTCTTTAGCTTTTATGGTCTCTGAGAGTTGCCTCAGGAGCCCCAAATCTATTTCTTCCCCTTGATGTGGGGGTCTGTAGCAGACCCCTACCACCAAATCCTTTTCTCCTTGCCCCCCATGTAGCCTAACCCACAGTCCTTCTACTTCCTCATCCTTTGATTCTGTCTTGATGAGGGTTGATGTATATTGCTCCTTAACATACAGCGCAACCCCTCCCCCCCTTTTCCCCACTCTGTCCTTTCTGTACAATCTATAGCCCTCGATATGTACCGCCCAGTCGTGGGATGGATCCCACCAGGTTTCCGTCAGCCCCACTAAGTCATAGGCGTTTAGTGCAACCAGGAGCGCTAGTTCATCCTGCTTGTTCCCCATGCTCCTAGCATTAGTATATAGGCACTTGAGCCCTGTGACTGGTGCCTTTGCTGCCCCCCCGCTCCAAGTCCCAAAGGGCTCTTTGTCTCTTACCTTCCCGTTCCTTACCTGTGCCGTATTGCTGTCCACCCCCTGCCTTTCACGTTCCCAAAGCTCTCTTTCTTCAGGCTGGGCTGTCCTTGTGGGTGCCACCTGGTTTGGTGGTCCACAGCCTCCCCCGCCCTCATCTTCCCCTCCCCCCGACGAGCCTAGTTTAAAGCCCGCCGGAGGAGATCCGCCAACCTGGAAGAAAACACACGCTTACCTTTGGGGGACAGGTGAAGCCCATCCCAGCTGAGCATGTCCCTCGTTGTAATGTGTGGGTCATTGTCCAGGAAGCCGAAGCCTGCCTCGAGACACCACTGCCGAAGCCGCCAGTTGGTCTCTCGGATGCAGTTCTCGTGCCGTCTGCCGCGTCCGTTCACTGGTAGGATGGAGGAGAATACCTCCTGTGCACCGACTTCCCTCAGCACGCCGCCCAGAGCCTGGTAGTCCGCCATCAGGTGATCGGGGGTTCTCCTGGCCGCATCATTAGTACCCACATGGACAAGGACCATGGGGTAGTAATCGGTGGGCTTGATCCTGGCCTGGATTACCTCCGTCACGTCCTGAATCTTAGCTCCAGGCAGGCAGTAGACCTCTCGTGCTGAAGGGTCCTGGCGACAAATGGGCCCTTCCGCACCTCTCAGGATGGAATCGCCTATGACGAGCACGCGTCTCCTCCTCTTCTGGGTCCTCTCGGAGCTCTTGATCTGTTTGGAGTGTGAAGAATGTGGCGTTTCTTCCTGCCCAAGGGTTTCCTCCTCCCTTTCCATCTCCTGCAGAGTCGCCAAGGCCTCGTACCTGTTCTCCAGTCGGACTGGAGAAGCTGGTACCTGCTCGCTGCGAGCCGCTCCGGTCCTGGCTGTGACCGTCTGCCACTCTGCTGTGGAGGTCCTTCCCTGGGCTGCTTCTTCCTTGGGTGCCTGGTCCTGCAGGGAAAGGAAATAACTGTCCATTTCCTCCTCTGCCTCCCTGATCCCCCTCAGCCTGCTAACCTCCTCCCGGAGCTCCCTCACCTGCGCCTCCAGAGCCCTAAGCCGGGCACCTGCCGGACAGGTGTGGGGGCTCCCAATCTCTGCCCCCCACAGCCCTGCTGGGGATCCCCCGCAGGCCGGGAGGTAGGGGGACATCAGCTCCCCCATGGGCTCGGTCTGGGTGGAGGCCTCAGACCAGCCCCGGTTAGCCTTGTCCCCCTGGGCAGAGGCCCTAGCAGCACTCCTCGTATACATCCTTCTAAGCTGCTATTTGTAGACCTGTGTGGTGTCTACGTCCTACCCGTACAGGAGTCCCACTCCTGGCCCTCCCGGCCCGCCCGCCGGCGCGAACGCCTGCGCAAACGCCGGCGCGCTCTTACAGAGTGGGAATACTTACCTGCTGAGCACTTACCTCCTCCTCCGGTGCCTGTGCCAGCGCCGCCTCCTGCGTAGTGCGGGGAGCTACCTGTGGGGCAGTGCCGGGGAGAAGTGGCCCCAGCTCGGCGTGCTCGGGACCTGGAGGCGACTGTTTTCCAGGTAGCT
>NW_028324454.1:0-38922 GCF_052110815.1 Crocodylus siamensis | reverse complement strand
TCAGACATATAGACTAGGGTCCAGCGTCCCTTTTAGGCAGGGAAGCAGCATATGGTTAAAATTAAGAGTGTTGATGGTATTTAGAACCATTTGTGTGGATGGTGCATCATACTTCCCATGTGCAACTTGATTTTTTTTTCTGAGAATGCTTAGAAAAGATCACCTCTGGCCACAGAAACTCTTGTGTGCGTCAGTGTGCTTCAGAGGGGTTAGCTGGGACATGAGGGTACTTCAGTTTAGGGCTAGCTGTCGGGCAGCCCCCATACTGAAGCACTCTTGTGCCCTAGCCATCTGGGGCAGTGTCTACATGTGTGCTGAGGTGTTTTTTTTCCCCTTCAGCAGGATAGTAGTTGTATTTAAAAATAGTATCCTGCTGCAGAGTAAGTTAGTTTACTCCGGCCTAATAGGGGCACACATGTAGACACATTTACTGCACAGCTAATTAGTCTACTGTGCAGTAAATGTCTTGTGTAGATGCATTCAAGGAGTGTCGCTTATATTCAACCTAGGTCATGTTTTGGATCTAGCCCCTAATTTCTCTCAAGTCCCCAGTCTTCAAAATGGGACAGTACCTTCCTACCTACAGAGGCAGTTATACTGAAATAGTACCATCATGAGGACTACATAAGTACTGTAAATACCTAGGGACACAGTTTGATTAGCAAATGGTCACAAATCTATTTTCAATGTTAAGGTACTCGGGGGCTAATAAGACTTTCAGTCAAAGACATTGTTTGACAAGTAAACACCACTCTTTTAATAATTGCACTACTTATGCTTAAAATTAACCACATACTTATATGTGTTGCTTGATTGGGACCTTGAAGCCTAAAATATTTTATTCCATTGCTGAAATTGGAGCATAATCTGGCAAGAAGGAGGGAGGGAATGACCATAAAGTATTACAGTATTAGGTATAATTTGCTTCTCTGAATCTTAGAAACTGCCACATAGTCCACTAATCTGAAGAAACAGAAGATAAAGTCTAGATTACCTTAATTTAAGGTAAAATATCTCCCAGCTCTTCATAGTTGAAGGGCAGTACTGAGGTCTTTGTAGAAATTAGATTAAATTGGCATTATGCTGTATATTAAGAGCAAAACAAGATGTTCAAATGTTCAGTTTCCAACAAATATGCCACTGTTGTGACATACATCCTTGGAGCAAAAGATGCCTGTCCATGAGCATAGAAGCTATTCTGACACTGTAATTACAGCACAAAAAAGAAGACATGATTTATTGAGTCTGTTGAAGCATGGCAATTACTGCACTGCAGCAGCCACCTGCATCTCATGGATCAGGGTTTCTGCACTTCAAAATGTCAGCGGGGGCACTTGACCCAAAGCTCCCCAGGCTGCCAAAGATTCCCAAGCAGAGCCAAATGGCTGAGCCACCCCTAACTGACCAGGAGGGACATCATGGATACCCAGCTGAAGCAATGCTCGTCATGGCATATGGCCTCATGACCATGAGCCACCTGCACGCCCATTCTGCACGCCCTGTGCCTGCCGTGTGTGTGTTTGTGTGTCTTGGACACCTGGGTCTGTGAGTGTGTGTGTTTGTGTGTGACACACAAATACACACAGAACCCAGGCACTGGGCCATTGACTTTCACGCAGTGAACAAGGATGATGCCCAACTCCTGTGCATTCTCTGGGATGATGGAGAGTGAGGAGCTATGCTCCAAGGGTCTCCAATTTCATCATCTGCAATGTTATTGCCTCCACAATCCTTGTCAGATGGCTGACATACCCCTCCTGCCCCAGCTTATGAGGCCCTATGGGTGACAGCTGGACTGCTGCACTTCAACTACAGACTGAATCTGGCACTACAAGCACATACAGTGCAGGCATGAGGGAGAGGGTGACTCCCGGTAGTGTGTCTAGCCCTTGCACTGTATAGTGGCCACCTGTCTGTATCCATGGAGCCCTGGCAACTGTCCCTTCACCTTTATGGAACAGGAGCCCTCCGCAGATGAGTAGGGCCAGAGGGTATCGAGTGTCCCCACCCTGGCACCAGGCCATGGGTCTCCTGCCACAGGATCCCCTGCCCTGTATCACGGGCACTGCTGCCCACAACCCAGGCTGTCTGGGGACCATCCCCCTTCTCCTCCCCCTCCCCCTCCCCAACTCTGCCTGGGGGCATATACCAGGATGTGGGGGAATGGAGCTGTGAGGAAGAGACATGCCTCAGTTTTAAATGTCGTTCTTGCCAAACTTTAACGTGTTCAATAAACACCGTTGAACATTGCCCGTGTCTCAGCCTTGCCCATCCTCCCAATTCACACAGAACAAAAAACCTTTGGCAGCAGTGGGGTGGGGGTGCAGTCTGACAGGGTGAGAACGGGGTGATAAAACCTAACATGGAGTTTTGGGTCGGGGCGACACCACAGGGTTTGAACTCAGCAAACATGAAACCTTGTTGAGAAACCATAGGATAGGGGGCTTTTGACCTGGAACCCTACTTTCAGGCCTCTGGAATCAAGACCAGGGATTTCTCTGTGGAAGACCTGGACAGCTGCATGATCCTGGACGCAATGTCTGTCTGAGATTTCTGTGGACCAGGAGTCATCACCACAGTGGCTACTGAAAACTGCTGACTCATCCACATGGGACCCCTGGCCCCTGGACCCAAGGACCACTGACTCGCAGCCCTCATCAACACCTTGGGCTCATGTCGGGTAGCTAACAAACATGGGAAGTTCCTGTCCCTGCCAAGGCTGTACCGCTTCCCAGCTGTGGTACATGGGTGAGGAGTGAGGCCACTGGGAGTGAAAAAGCTCCCCGCTAGTATCTCCTGGCATGGTGGGGGTGGATGAGCTGGAGTCACCAAACTCTGTTGCTAGACATCTCCCAGCAACTTGGAGGGCTGGTGGGCTGCACTCTCCCACCTATTCTGAGCACTTCTGCACCCCTTTGGGACTAGCCTGCACCTGCTTGGGGGGCCTGCACCTATGGGGCAACCAGCAGCAGTCCAGGACCATGTGCATTAACTCCTTATCCTGGCACTGTGACTCTCACCTCCAAACAGTGGGTGGCCATCTGGAGCCCCTGGTCATTTGACTTGGCAGCCCAAGTGTAAGCACCCACCAGCCTGTCCATTTTCCCTATGCATAGCCAAATGTGTTCCTCCTGCCTGTCTCACAGCCCCTGGTGACAAGAGCCTGTGGTATACAGCCTAAGCCCAGAGGCTGTGACCAAAGCTTGTAACTGTCGCACCCCTAATGCCGGTGTACCCTTGACCTGCGAGCCTGGGTCAGCACGACTGGCTTGGTGCGAAGAGGGGGATTTATAACCGGACAGGTGGGTGATAACGATGAGCAGGAGTCAGAGGATTTAAACACAGCATATGGTTATACAAAAGGTTTATTTTACTTATGCT
This sequence comes from Crocodylus siamensis, assembly GCF_052110815.1. Classification (NCBI taxonomy): domain Eukaryota; kingdom Metazoa; phylum Chordata; order Crocodylia; family Crocodylidae; genus Crocodylus; species Crocodylus siamensis. The sequence goes on along the minus strand of NW_028324454.1, from coordinate 35,541 downwards.
ACTGATGTGCTGCAGCATAGGCAGAGGAGTGATTTATTTAGTTACAGCATGCAGATATCATGTTACCCGGCATTTACAGGGTGGGTAAAAGAGATGCTTGTTACAGATTCCGAGCAATTCACATAAGCCATTGCAGTCTGCAGATTACTGAGAGCTCTTGATAAGAAAGATTACCACAGAGATAGAGAGATAAATGGGCCAGCAAGACGGAGATACGCCAGAAAGATACGTAGGTGGAGAGATAATGTTTTTCACAATCTGTTCTTCTTGAGTGGATACACAGTTCTCTGCTTTGGGCGGAAGTTGTTTCAAAGTTATATTTGCCAAAGGTGACCAATTACTATATGCTCAGCATGAATAATTAATGAGTTGGCACTTGTGCTTTCTTTCTTTGCTCAGGTTTCAGAAAGAGGGGGTGTTATTTTTACTTGGGCGGTACTGGTCCTGTTTGGTCACAGGATGGCGCACATAGTATATTATTTAATTTTACAACTTCACTAAAGTAGTTTCATTTTTATCTGGTCACCATGGGTACCGATATCTTTTTTTGACGTCATGGTACCAAGCTGCGATTTGTTCAAGGTTAGTGTCTTTCTCTTGTGTGGGAACTCGAGTGATTTGAAATGAGGCACAGACAGGGGTGTGTATATGCAGCACTGTTAATACAGAGGGATAAATTACAATTACAGAGTTTGTTGTGTTAGCTTCTGACCTTTTGCCATCTGACCTTTTGCCATTGGCATCTGAAATCAAAGACTTTGATCTTTGACAGTAATGTCTCTTCTTCATTTTGCCAGTGCCTCATATGCAGATCTTACATTTACTTAGCAGGTGTTCACCATTCCAATCACCACAAGCTGGCCTTCCATACATAGATGTAAAGGCTTCAAACTAGTGGAGGGTTTACTTAGCTGGCAAGATTTGTGGGTGAAGGAGGGGGTGGGGTGAGGGGACAGGTCCAGGGCAGGGATGGGCCCATGACTGTGAGAGGAGGGTTGGGAGTTTTTCCCTGGGGCCTGGATCCATGCATGTGTCCTCATGCAGGGTCTCACTTATCAGGAGAAGTGTCAGGAGGAGTGGTTGAAGGTGCTATGGGTCACACAAGTGCAGGGACCACTGTGATGATACTGGCATGGTTGATACATGCTCTGCACCTCTGGGAGGGGCACAGAGATGTGTGAGAGAACTTGGTCCAGAGCAGCAATGGCCTATGTGTGGGGAACAATGTTGTGGGGCCTTCCTCCACCACCTTCTCCTCCGGTAGGGTCCCTGTAGGTGACTCCTCAGGGACATCCCCGGTCCCGTGGGCATAGCAGGGTGAAATCTGTTTCTGGTGAGAATATGGAATAGGTCCTTGTAGAACAAGATGGTCTTCTTGCCCGCCCCCAGATGACTTTCTAGTGTCAAGCATGTGGTAAGAATTCCTCCTCATTGATATGGTCTTGGCCAGGCACTATTCCCAGTCTCTGTTTTGACCTTTCACCTGAATCTGCTGGTTGATGCATTTGAAGACATCTCTGGTTCGGTGTCCTATATGCAACTGGCACCGGATGCCCTTCTCATAAAATAGGGGATCCTTTATTTACCCATAGTGCCAGGTCTGTGCCCAGGCTTGTCTGGTAGTTGTGGAAGGGCCGCATTCATCCATGGCCCATGGTAGTGCCCATTGGCATCTCAGTGTTTGTGGGTGGATTATGGTCTGGCTGCAAGGGGGTGGATGAAAAGCTAGAAGAGTGGATAGATGAATGGATGTGTGAAGGTATGGTTCAGGGCGCATGACTTGGGGACCCTGCTTCCACATCCCACATTCAGCTGCTCAGGCCACCTCCACAATCTTGAAATTCCTAGGGGCTTTCAGCAGATGACCTGTGATGCTGCTGATGCCACACATCCTTCCCAGGATGTAAAATTCAAAGGTCCTTGTTCCTCAATCAAGGAGGTGGCTGGTTACACCCCACATGGTCCTGAAGCTCCAGAGATATGTATCTACTTACCCTGGCTTGGAGGTGCAATGCCCCTCACCAACCACATTTCCCACACACTCAACTAACTAGTTATCGTCTACTAGGTATTCAATCAATGAGGAAAAAGAAGGGAAGTCCATTTGCTCTTGTAACTGTTTTATATTTTTTTTTCTCTTTTCTGTATAACTGCCGCGAGGCACTCTCACATTTATGTAACCTTGAAGCCTTCACTGTTAACCAAAACAAGTGCCTGATACTACTTTCTGCTGCCTTGAAGTCTTCACTGTTAATCAAAACAAGTGCCTGGTACTATTCTCTGCTGGCAGTAGGCCACACACCTGTATTCTGTAAATTTTACTTCTTATCTAAAAAGTGTCAATTTTGCAGAAATGAAACTTATGTAGAGAATCTGCCTAGTAACTACTATGTAAAAGAAATTATCCTATCCTTGTATGCTTAGCTTATATCATAGTTACTGTCATAAAAGCAGTCCAACCAACATCTATAAAAGAGGCAAAGAAGCAGGAAGCAGCAGAGACGACAACGAGAAAACTCTGTAGGCCTGATCACCCTGCAGACCGGTTCTCAGCCTCCCCGCCTGGGCGTATCCCAGCGAAGACAAAGGCCTCGAAAACCCAACAATTGACAACGACTCACCGTGTTACAGTTTTGTACTCTACATCCCATTTATGCGCTGTTGACCAGTTCTGGGACTTAAGGAGCCGGCAGCTGCACCTAGCATTGGACTAGCTCCAGTGTTGTAACGCAAGGGCTGGCTCTGGAACCCCATGAACCAACAGACCCCCTTTGTATCCAGCATACTGTAACTGAAGAAACATCAGAGACTCCACTTCTCGACTGTCTCTCATCGTAGCTTAGACAGCATATCTACACTCACTATACTTATATTTACTGCAGCTTCGTTCCAACCGGCCTCCCCTCTTACTCGTAAGAGGGTGAGGCCAGGTGAGTGAATAAAATCTTTTTATTTTACTCTATATCTCCTCCGTAATAACTTCTACTACTAACATCCCATCTCAATGAGCCGTTGACCAGTTCTGGGACTTCAGGAGTCGGCAGCTGCACCTAGCATTGGACTAGTTCCAGTGTTGGAATGCAAGGGCTGGCTCTGGAACCTCGTGAACCAACGGACATCCTATAGACTTATTACAAAGAAAACTAACAACTTACTCTAAGTCATCTACTTGTGCCAACTTGGTGAACCACAAGGGCGGCTATAAAGCTACCTCCAATCCCGCCCCACAAGCCACGTGCTCGCACAGCTTTGCAAAGCCCGCGACTCCCCTAAGCGGTGCCGGAACCGCTAGCCTGGCATTCTGCCACAGCTCTGAATGAGAATGAAGCACACGGCAGGCGCCTTTCCTCAAAAAAAACAAACAAAAAAGATGGCAAATATTTAGGGCTCAACTCAGCCACCTTTAATTTTCACCCTTATAACTTGGAGGACTTTAGTGTGGTGGATCCTATTACTAGCATATTATGAATTTCAACCCCAAAAAGTATTTTCCAAATTTTATTAGATGTCTTTTCACTTTCACCTTTTCTTTCCCCACCCCACAACCAGCACTGTACAAAGTCCCCGTTTTGAGGAGATTTCAATATAAATATAGACGTCACAAGTAAGGAAGCACAAGGCTTCACACTCTGAAGTGAATGTTTTGCATTATTAAGACTTTATTTCTATATTTGAAAAAGAAATAAAAACATGTAGGTAGTTAGTTTAGAAACCTGAGCAAGGTAAAATGTTGGCATGCTTCATGGTGGCAGATGCGGTATTCAAGGACATGAATTTAAAAGGAAGAAGATTATGGAGAAGGTCTGAGAATCTTCTCCTTTCATTACTTTCCATCTTCCAGAGCTGTAACCCTTTAGGAAGAGACATAAGCAAAACTATTACAGTGCTAAACAAAACCATATGCCATGTTCAGATCCAAGACTCGAATACAAACATTCCCCCATGCACCTGAAGTGAAATTTCATATTTAAGGCTTTATCCTTTCTGTACATGAAAGTGAAGTAGGTATTTCCAGAGTTTCTGGTTTGGAGTTGATAAAGAACCTAAGTCTCAGGCAAATCCACACTTGGTTTGAACGAGACTCTGCTTGCATCAGGATATTACAAAATAATTCTGATTATAAGCAGCCACGTACTTTCTCAGATGCATCTAAAATCACTTTGAAGAATGCAATATGGAGATAATAAATATTATGGATTGTAGGTACCAGAAACAAGAAATACAGTTTATCTTTTGGTTTACCGCCCTTCCCCCCCCCCAAAAAAAGCCTTTAGTTGAAGTAAGGAAGTGAAGTGTTATTAAAATATTTCAGGCAGGATTTTGCTTCCTAATTTACACCCTCACACATAACTGGCTCTTATTCTTAGTTTCTTTACAGGTGTAGAAAGCTCAGCATCTTCAACTGATACGCCTTTGTTAGTTTAATTCACCCCTGAATGGGCTGTATTCTTTCCGCCAAACTGTAGCATTTTTGCATTTTTGTAACTGCTCTTAGGGCACCTATGCAGGAGCCTGGGGGCTGCTCCAACACACTGGCACTCCAGCACGTTGAAGCAGACTCAATTAATCGAATGTGGCAATTACCATGCTCCAGCAGCCTCCTGCATGTCATGCATCAGCATCCCTGCGCTAAAAAAATGGTGGCGGGGTGCTTGAACTAAAGTTTGTTGAACAAGCTTTAGTTCAAGAGCTCCTGCCACCATTTTTAAGTGCAGGGATGCTGATACACAAGATGTAGTGGCATTTTAATTAAAGCATCTCTTGGAGCCACTCTAATTAAAGCACTGCCTTCCCCACCCCCAGAACACTTGTAAAAGTGCCCTTAATGATTACCCAGCTGGGAAAATGATTTTCATTAGCTCAGGTAATTTCTGTAATGCATCGCAAGAAAACAAAACACAGGAGGCTAGAGATGTCCCTTACAGAGAAAATGGTACAGTACAAAAACCCATTCTTGCTTCATTTGAAATCAAGGGAAAATTAACATAATTTCAGATTTCAATATTACTATATTTCAAAAACTTGCATGTAACTGAAGGACTCTGATAAACGTAAGATGTGCCCCCACCCCTAGTTCACTGCACTAGCCATGAGACCACTTCAGAAAACACACCCTTGGAAATGTAATTGCCCTGAGTGCAAACATTCAGTGCTTTTTAAAACCTTTGAAGAGTTTCTTTGTAAACAGTGTATTGTCCTGGGCTGTGGGACTGAGGCTCCACTGCCTGTCCAGCAAATACATAATGCCTCTGATTTTCTGGTAATGTTAGGCATCCAGATAATGAGGCAATTAAAAAAGAACTGATGGAATATTGGTACATTACCAAGTGCTGGGTGATTTTAGGAGATCTGGGTTCAGAAGTGAATATCAACTCATTTCTGCTTTTGCAGGCAGCAGAATGGGAGGTGGGGGAAGAGTTTTCTCCTCTTCCTTTGAAAGATGTAAGGATTTTCCTAAAGGGAACATCATAGATGCTGTGTCCCAGAGGGTATTTGTTTGTTTGTTGTATAATTTTTTGAATAGTTTCTAAGGGAAGACTACATTCAGGCTAGAAAGCCCACTGGGTATTACTATTCATATTTCAGGAAAAGCGAAAATTGTAAAATCGTAAGTAATAAAACAAACCATGTGGAAGTTTGACAAAAAAACAACTAGCTGCCCTATTTATCTCTGGTACACTTAGTAGCAGACCTCAAACTCTGTATCAGGCTGTCTCTGTAGGATAGAGCTGTAGTGGTTTGTACCCAGTGCATCCAGAGGTGGCAGATAGTGAAATGAGCTTAAGGGAAGGTTAGCTGTGAAATAAGCTGGGGCAACTCTCATGAATAAGCAGTTGCAGACCAAGCAGTGTCAATACCACCAAAATGTGGTGAGAACAGCAAACAGAATTGGTTTCCCTCCTGAAAAGTCCTTTGATATGCAGCGCTGTGACATGGCAAATAGAGATCACCACTATAATAAGCCTGACTAGCCCCCAGGTATGGGTCTGCAAGTCCTCAATGGCGGAGCAGATGGAAGATGTTAGAATCAAAATGCTTGCAAAGGTGGATGAAGGCTGCACCAGAATGAGATCTCCAGTTGTCTTGGTCTCCTTGCCAGTGGATCAAGGTTCCATTCCATCAAGAGCTGTATGGTAGCAAATGTGCACAAGCTTCTTCACAACAAAAGAAGTCACACACAGACATCTTTCAAGCCAGCACCTTCCTCAAGCCCTTTGGTGACCAGCTAATGGAGACAGGAGCAGAATTGTAAGGTCTGGTAGCTCCTAGTAATGAACTGGCATGACGCTAGCAGTTACAAGAAGGTCATCTAGCACTTGGATGAGACAGGAGTGATATTTGACTGAGTAGCTCTACTTAGGTTCACTCTGCTCACCCCACACAGGAAGGGGGCTAGAAAAGGAGCCCTAAACATAGCCTATCTAATATAGTATTCTGTATATATATACAGATAACTACATCCAGTGGGATCACCCTTACTGTGGTCTAAAATACCAGAAAAGACACATCATTATTTTCAGGACCTGGAACTTCAGGATTCCCATGGACAGCCCTAATAATGAATGCCCAGAGCACCACAGTACAAGAACTAAGGCAACACAGCATCAATGCAGTAACACTGAGTGAGACTCAGAGAGTGGGAGATGGGCAGTTCAGAGAACATGGAGGCAGCTATACCTTCTTCTGGAAAGGTAAAGAGGAAGGTGAACACAGACTTCAGAGAGTTGGTTTTGCCATTAAGAATGAACTCATAAACCAACTCAATGAGATCCCTAACAGAATTAATGAGGATCTCATGATTCTCCATCTTAAACTGGTAGGGAGCTAATATGCCACCATCATCAGTGCATATGCCCCAACTCTTGACACCACCGTGAAAGCAAGAAAGAATTCTCTGCCAACCTTGACCAAGTCCTTTCTGATGTTGTGGAGGAAGACAGACTTATTCTTGGTGATTTCAACACCAGAGTCAGAAGGGACTCTAACCTGTGAAACTGAACCATCAACAAAGAAGGCATAGGAAAGACCAGCTCCAGTGGAATCCTCCTCCTGACCAAACATGGACTCACCATCACCAACATGCTGTTCCACCAGAAAATTAAGCACAAGACATCATGGCAACACCCTTGATTTAAGCATCGCCATCTGATTGACTGTGCCATCATCAATGCCCAAGATCACAAAGATGCCGGCATCACCCAAGCTATGCTAGGAGCTGATGATTGCTGGACTGATCACTGACTCATCAGCTCAGTTATGTCAATCACTCAAACTGACTCCCAAATGATAGCTGCAGCAGAAGCAATGCTGATGGAAGATTAACATTGAAGGAATGAGTGACCCAAGCAAGCAAGACCTCTTCTACCAGTACCTGAATGAAAACCTGGTGAATTCCAATCAACAACAATGGGAGAATGTCAGAATCATTTGGGGTGCCCTCAAGGCCATTTTCACAACTTCCTTTTTTGCGTAACTTCTGCTGGGACCAGGGTTTTTTAGGGTAGATTTAGATAGGAACATGGAAGTTTGAATGGTCTCCAAATCACAGGGATTAATTATGGGATTCTGCCATATGGCATCTAAGTCAGGGAACGGTGTGAATAAAAAGATGTTTTACCAAGGCTAAATTGCATGGACCCTGAAGATTTGGGCCTCTCAGCTGTGAGGCTCACTGACTCGACTGACCTTCAATGTATGTTGACCAGCAGAGGGATGGTGCTTAGGAGGTGGGGAAGGGTGAGCTGATGTAAGAAAAATATTTGTGTTTGGCAGAAAGCTGGAGTATTTTAGGAAGGAGTTTGGAGTATCTGGGACTAGTCAGAAGTCAATAGCTGGAAGACTTCATCTATTCGAAGAGGGAGGAGTGAGGATCCTTGCTATTGGGTGGTGGCTTTGAGGGGCTTACTCTCCTAGTTGGGTAGTTAAAGCTAACTCCAGCATATGGTATGATAGTTTAGAACAGTGCTGTTCAAACTTCTTTCTTTAGAGGACTGTTTCTCTGCATGCTGGATGCAGGTAGCCACAATCCATCTGCAGGGGACAGGTATGGTGGGGACCCCATCCAGGCATGGATGGGAGGCAATCCAGCTCCAATTTTTCTATTGTAAAGAAAGACCACAACAGGACAGACTGTTTTTGCCACTACAGATTCCTGTTTGAAACCTCTGAGTTTATCATGTGAATTACATTCAGGTGTTTGCAAACCTAACAGTATTTATATTGCATGACACTGCAGGCCACCCTTAAAAGGACCTCATGGCACCCCAGTGGCATTCTGGTTAAGACATCCTGCTTGACTGGGTGGGTTGACCATTCTACAAGAGAAAGAAACTATGTAGCGGGGTCCTCCAGTGCTGTAATATTCTCATTGGGAAGTGTTGCCTTCCTTGTGCCTTCTGCAGTGCTACCGGGAAATGACGAGAACGTTGTAGTCCATCCTGGCAAGGGTTTCACTTCTGCAGGGGAAGAAGGGTAGATGAGGGCTTCTGTCTCTGTGCTCTTGTTCATCTGAGAAGCATGGATGGAAGAAAGGTCAGGAGGGAGGGGATTTGCCATGAGGCTGTTGCCAGTCCATGGGTAAGTAACAGATCCAATAGGAAAATGGGAGCCAGTGACTTTACTTTGGGGTAATATCAGATACATTCATATGGGGTTGAGCAGAAGACACCTAAAATAATTCAAGTGTTCCTGATGGCCTTAACTATTAAGCTCCATTGATGAAAAAGCTCACTGATACACCATCTGTCACGCACGACATAGGACTTCATTAGCTACCTGTCTTCCAAAATCCAGCCCTTCAAAAATTGGCAGCCATTTCAATGAACAAAGGAATCCTTGCCTACAAAATAATTACCCTCCATTATTTCTCCCTATTAAGGTTCAAAGAGCAGTAGGTGACTGACTGGTCAGGAGTAGAGAATTCACACTTTAGTGGGAAAAGCTGTTGCAGTTAACAGACAAATTCTGGAAGTCATTGCACAAAGGTGCCCGTCAGTAATCAGCAACCAACAAGAAGTCCATGGCATGGAACAGGCTCTCTTTCTATTATATGCTCTGCCTCTGTCTCTGTACTCTACACAAAGCCCCAAGATTAAATTGCTCGACAAATTTCAAGAAGGGAAATTCTGATCTTGGCTTACACTTCCAGAGACAGGGTCCAAAGTTTTACGTGCATGTTTTACATGGTGTAACAACAGCCACACTATTAATTACTTGTAATCTGAATGGGATTAATAAAACAAGATGAATACTTGCCCATGCCGGTATGGTGACAACCCATGGAATTACTGCTGAACAACAGCTGCCTGTCACTTTAGTCAGAATTTTTGGCCAGATCCCATGTTTGGCTCTCTAGCAACAATAAGAAATCTGACCCATTCACTGGACAGAGTTATTTAGAGACTTATATTTTCAGCACTTGTCTTTCATGCCCAGCTGATTTGGGCAAATTCATATCAACCACACCACTAATTAGCTGTTGAATTTACTGAATACAGGGAGACGAAGTAAGCTATTTATCCATATGATAACAAATGCTTATGGTTCCTGCTGCTCAGACAATATACACACTTTAGGGAATATTTATTTAAGCTTTTCATTTTCCCATAGTTTTCCTTTTAGTTTAACTTTAAGGTGGTGAGATTTTAAAGCAATAAAAATACAAAACAAAAGCACACTTTAGAAAAGAAGAAAGAAAGAAATCACTTAATAGAAATAAAAGTAGTTTTTCACTTAAAAAATTTAGATTGTACAGTTTTAATTGTTAACCAAAAAGAATAATGTTTTTGTGAGATACCATCAAATGAGAAATTATTTTGTTATAACAGCTAAAGCATTTCCTGCCTCTCCTCCCATCCCCCCGGATTCCCCTCTACTGGAGCATTCCCCATTTTCTTCTTTAGTCTCAAAATAATCTCCTGAATATTTAGATTAATATTAATATTCTATGTGAGGGAATGACCACACAAAAAAAAAAAGATTACAAAACTGGAGTGGTCCCTTTTGACCCAGCCTACTTCACTTGCACAAGTGGTCTGTTTTAGACATTAGAAGTAGAACTTGAAAGGAGGAAGCTAGTACATTTATTAGGGTGACATTAGAAATTGCAATTACACTTTGTTAAGGTCTCTAAAAGCCTGTAGGATCACAGATTCGTACTTGTTACTAGTGCTAATTCCCACTAGGCACCTTAAAGTTCCACCATTTAAAGAGACAATTTTCCTTGAGCTGTGCTAACTAGCTCAACTTTGCCTAACTTCTAATTGTTCAGGGGATATCAAATAACCAATTCACTGTCCTCCAGTATCGCAAAGGTCACAGCTCTCAGGTAGACTAGCTGTGCTCCTGGACCCTGATACCCTTCCAACCTCTCCGCAGTGACAGCCTGGGCAGTGGAGCAGCAGCTGGTGAGTGGGGAGGGAGCTGCTGGGCTACAGGAGGAAGGGGAGAATGGGATCAAAGCAGGGAAGGGAGGAAGGGAGCTGCCAGGCTGCAGGGGTGGTGTGGGGTGTTGCACAGGCAGCCCAGTACAACATGAACCTCTGGATGCTGCCCAGGGGCAACAGCAAGTTCCCCATGTGCTCCTGGGCTCTCCAGAGCCCCACACAGTCAAGGGCAGCCCCTCCTCCACTGCTCACCCCATGCTGTGGCTGTTCTCAGCTGTGGCCAAGGGCATCCAGGAGCCAACCCAGGAGGCGCAGCTCCCAGCCATTCCCAGGTGGAAGTTTTTCTTCCCCCCAGAGTGACAGTGGGGGAACCCACCCACTCTAAAGGTAAGGATCCTTCTCCCCTCCCCTCCCATCCCCAGGTAACCCTGCCCATAGGGCACCTTCTCTGCTCCCCTATCCCTCAGGGCTCTCGTTCTGCCCCCCACAGGATACCCCCCTGCCCTTGGGGCTCCTCTCAGCCCACATCACTCTCAGCTTATTCCTTTCCTATGTCTCAGGGAAAGGGAACCTGCCTGTTGATGCCACTGCCACCTCTCTGCGCTGATACCAGCCCGAACAGCAGCAACAGAATGCTTCCCTGGGACAGTGCCATCAACCACAGTTGAGAGCTATTAGGGCTAGGGGGGCTAATCTAGGGTGGCAGGGATAGGGGGTGGCAGGAATGATTGGGGGGGTCAGGGGGCATGACATGCAGCTGATCCTGACCAGCGAGGACCCAGTTTGAGTGGGAAGGGGCTGGCAGGCCCAATGTGGGCTTCCTGGGTGGGGTTCAGAACTGGGCCAAGGCATGTTCATAAGACTTACACTGCCACAGAGAGCAGGGAGTCAGTGTGGCTCCTTGCCACCCCGCTTCTCACCGGCCCTCTAATCACAGGTCAGAGAAGTGTGGGTCGCAGAAGGTAGTAACTCTGAATGTGACAATGCTCACAGCATGTGCTAACTGTAACACCAACTTACAGTCTTTAAAGTCAGCACATGCTAATTGTGAGGTGTAACTATACCTTTAGGCCAGCTCTCTGAAAGAAGGCCTGGCTGGGCCACTTTTTAATCTAATGCTGGTAGATACTAGGGGCTTCTTGAAGGTAGGCAGGCCTGCTGTGGAGCTACTGTGTTCAATTTTAGCCCCGGGTTCTGTATTTGATATCTTATCTGGGACTTGCTTATGATCTAAATGTAATTCCAGCCCTAAAGAGAATGACTGCTCCTTGTAGGTTTGCTTTCTACAGGCATCTAGGTAGTGATGTGTCATGACACAACACAAAGCAAAGAAAACAAATCAAACAACCTAGAACAAGAGAAGGAGAAGTCCAACAGCCATCCATTCAGAGTCAGGGCAGAGACCGCATGAGGCAGATCAGCCGGGGCAAGGAGGTGGAACACTTCACCACCACAGTGGTGCTGCTGCATCTCAGAAGGCAGTACCAGCACCGCCTTGCCCTTCTTCCTTCTCAGCCTGGCACCAGTGCAAGTGTGCCCAAATGAAGGTCCCTTGCTCACTCCAAAGCCCCTGTCCCCCCAAATCAGAAGCAAGCTACCTTGGAGCAGTGCGGGGAAGCTGCAGACAGAGGGGGGCACATTCCCAAGGTGAGCAAGATCACCCAGACCACTGGGGAGATGCTTGCTCTGGATAGCCAGCTCTTCTCCTTAGTTGAGTGGTGAGGTTTCGGGTGGCTCATGGCAGTCATGGACGCAACTTACCTAGTGCCTGCACACACCACACTTAGCAGGACGGTGGTACCCTCCCTGTATGAAGCATGCAGGGAGTACTTGAGGTAGCAGCTGTGCAAGGCAGGTCTGCAGGTAGCCTTGCACTTCAACTCTGACATCTGGAGCAGCTGGGGTGGCAATCACACCTACCTTTCCCTCACAGGGTAGTGGTGCAATCAGTCAGGCTGTCAGTGGGCTCTCCTGCAAGCCAATGTGATGGAAGAGTCCCACATGGCAAGGGAGATCATGGTGGCCATGAACTGCATTGTACAGGGTGGCTTGTTATGCAGGCCAAGCTCACCTGTGGGTTCATGGTCACCAACAATGGGGCCACTATGGTCAAGGCAGTGTGACATGCCTGCCCTTGGATTTACATGCTGCAGACTTGTGCTGTTCATTCTTGTGGGTGTCAGTGCCTACCCCATAAATACTCCCTAGAACAGGGATAACATTTATTTTTATAAATGCCCATGTCCTGTGGGGCCTACACAACAGTAACTATTCATTCTAAAATAGTACTCGGACACCTCAAAAGGGCATGAAGAAAGAACTGAAGCCTGATGAAATAAGTAAATATTGACAATATCGATAAGTGCTTGCATGTTAGGGGAAACCCTAAAAGCCAAGGGAAAGCAAAACAAAATGTGATTAATCAAAATACCCAAGGTCCGCATGGTCAGTTACCTCCTCCTTCCCCTTATATAATGAGAGTTTTAGCTGGACTATCCTTCCTCCCTCCTGCTACAGCTTTTGCAAAGAGCAAGTGGGCAAAAATGGGAAGTATTGACGCTTGACAGCAGGTTCAGGTGGAATGGGGGTAACCTACAGATTGGTTAAGCACAAATCTGAAGGGATGGTCAGAAAGGGAGAGAGAGAGTCTCTCTCTCTTTCTCTATCTCTATCTCAGAGGCAAAAGGGAACAAGGAAGGTTTTGTGGCTTTCCATGGAGACCCTTACCTTTTACATTCTGCTAGGGTGCTTGGGAATAGAAAACCTGTTTGGCTTTTGAGCACTTTTTGAGTTAAGAGGTATATTCAGTTACACATACATTGCTTGAATTCTTGTTTGTATCCTGGGATGGAACGGGTTAGTACAAACAGCCACTCTGTGCCTGAATGGTGCCTAAAGAATTTCCTAACACACTTCTGCTTCCTGACTAACTCTGTATAAGACATTACAAATTTGATATTCTTTTAAAGACTTTAAACACATGTGTAGCAGCAGCCATTGTTCTTTCTTATCTAGGGGACTTGGACTGAATGGTTTCACCTTAAAAATTTTCGTTGAAGGACCTTCATGTGTTTTTCATGTGCCATCCAATTTTCCTAACTAGGAGACTGGAATTTCATCACATACCACCTATGTGGGTAATTGTCCATCTTATTAAAGACAACTGAAACTCTTAACTAATTTCTGAATCAGGAATGACCTAAGATGTCACCTCTTAGAAAACTGTGGACACAGTGCAGCCAACAAGGAAACTTATTTTTGTTCCTTGCTGTCTGACTACAGTACAAGAAACTCTATGTTTAAGCCACTAAGTTTGCAGTCTGTAAGAGGGAAGTACACAGCAGTTGCAAAGATGAAAACCATGCTGGGGTATGTGAGTTTACTGTACTGAAGGCGAAATGAGAGTTAAGAAAACCTCTTTTTTCTGACACTGACAGAAGATTCACTTCTCTGAGATAAGTGGTTTAATAGTTTCATGGTTGGTAGGGTCAGATGGGACCCGAGCAGATCAGCAAGTCCAACCCCCTGCCATGTCAGGAAAAACTATTCTTGTCTGTCTCAGTACAAGTGTTTCACAGATAATGGTGATTGGGGACTTTCAGGTGATGAAAAACTAATAAAAAATAAAATACCTTGGACTGCTTTCATGGTGGAGTTTACCTATGTTATCTCTGTACCTTGATGTTGACTAAAGTCAGTTGCCAAAGCTGTGGCAATAGGAGGCACAAGAAGATCTGCCTGACAAAGCAGCTGAGAAGAGAATCCCAAGAGGAACAGACCTGCATGTCATCCATTGCAGGTGCTGGATTTCTTTTCTGACTCCTCAGGATGACATTTCTGAGATATGTGGTCATTCAGATCCTCTGGGCTTACTCTTTCCAGGCAGAAGGTAAGGTATGAAAAGCATCAAAATATTCAGTCATTTTGAGTAGTTCAATTGCAAGGCATTTCTTTGGAATAAGTAAGTGTCATCCAAACTAAAAGTGAACTGTGAGTTTGAGTGGGGCTCAGAGTAGAGGGATAATAAAGAACCATGGGTCACAGCAATTATACATTTGTCCTTGCTCAGCTGCTTATTATTGCTCATGTTATTTGTCTGAAACCGTAGATATTCTGGCTTTGTTTATCCTCACTATTATATACAGTACAGGCAGTCCTCGCACTTACGGTGGGTTATGTTCCTGGAAAAGGCGCTGTAAGTCGAAAAGATGCAAGTCGAATCTGATTTTCCCATAGAAACAATGTTATACAAGGGGGGTTACATTCCTGACCAAGGGCCTGATGCCCAACTGTTTATAGAAATGACCATAAACACCATATTTAAATCAGCTCTTAAATTTTCTTTAATCAGAAGGTGAAGGAACATCTTCACCAGGGTCAAGAAACTTATGTGCCAGAGCACGTCAGGAAGCAGATTGTGTGATGTACGGCACTGGATCCTCGCATTTATGGCAGGACAGCATAATGTTTGTGCATTGCCTGAGTTGCTGTCATGCCCTAAGTACGAGGGTCCAGCACCATAAGTAATAGCACGGGTGTAAATGGCAGAGCGCTGTACATGCTAATAACCGTAAGTTGAAATACCATAATTCGAGGCGTGCCTGTTTACTTCTTACTCCCCTATTATCCTCAAGTAACTACTTACAGGCCTGCATGCTTCTATCTGGTACTAAATATGAAGTATCTTATTACACGGTTATTGAAAATTTACCTTACTAGGGCATGACCATACGTCTAGTTACAAAGAAGTAGATGACACACTTTACAATCAGCATATTTTAAACCACATTACCAAATGGGACGCCTTCAAGTTAATGTTTCTTTATGTGTTTCCTTAAAGCTATAAGGCTTATATGGTAACTATTCTTCAACAGCAGCCATAGAGGGTGTGGGTTTTG
Source organism: Crocodylus siamensis (assembly GCF_052110815.1). NCBI lineage: Eukaryota > Metazoa > Chordata > Crocodylia > Crocodylidae > Crocodylus > Crocodylus siamensis. The sequence goes on along the minus strand of NW_028324454.1, from coordinate 20,258 downwards.
GAGAAGACTGCTGTTGTCTGTTCTTGTCTGTTGTCTGTCTGTAGTTAACTTTCTGCTCCCTCCCTTGTGTTGGCCTCTGTCACCTCCCCCAGCATTTCTACCCCTTTAGAAAGGGGAAAGGGAGGCTGTTTGAGAGCAAATGAGTTGTGGAGAGGTGCTTAGGCCTAGCTAGCTAATCAATTATGGGTAAGGATCATATGTAACCTGTAAGGTAGAGGCCCACAGGGGAGAAAAGAATGAAGGATGTCATGTTTAGGGATGTTCACTTCAAAGGAAACTGTTTGCTAGGTTGAAATACAGGGATTTTTTCCCTTCTGCCCTCCTGCAGTGCGTGTGCATGTCTCTGTGTGTTTCTGTTTGTGTACATACATACGTCTGCAAAGAAACATGCAGGTGTGCTCACTTGACATATGGAAAGGTATTATTTCCAAGACAGTCTTTGTGGTCTGCTGTAGCAGCCACTGTTTGGGCTCATTCTTTTTTTCTTTCTTGAGGGGTACTTCTTGATGGTAAAGCTGGGGGGTACTGCTTTCAGATGCTCTGAATGCGAAGTGATGCCAACCCATAATATTCCATTTTGCAGCGCTCCAAATGTAAAAGACATGTATTTAAGGTGACCTGTGTGGCTGATTGAGGACTTCTGTAATGTCAACAGAAAAGTCGACTGGCACATGAAGCACCTAACCAGCCCTATGGCACATCACTTTTCCACTTCAGTTTCTCATTCCAAACTCTGTCATTACTACTTGGATAATCTTTCACATTTCACTCTGATTCAAAGAAAGGCTACAAAAACTCGGGTGTTCTTCACAATCATGCACAAGCTACAAAAGCTACAAGATGCAAGACGGCCAGGGTAAGGGTGAATTTATACCCAGCATTGATGTAGACCTTGTAAAGGAACACCTTGAAAAGCTGGACACCTTCAAGTCAGCGGGTCCTGACAGGTTGCACCCCAAAGTATGTAAGGAGTTGGCAGCAGTCATAGGCCAGAAGATTTTCAAGAACTGCTGGAACTCAGGTGAAGTACCTGAAGATTGGAAAAAGGTCAATGTGGTACCCATCTTAAGGAAAGGAAGGAAAGTAGATCCAGGGAACTACAGGCCAATCAGCTTGACCCCAATCCCTGGAAATATTCTGGAAAAAACCGTCAGAGACCATTCTTGACAAGCTGGCTGATGGAAACATCCTGAGCAAGAGCCAGCATGGGTTTGTTGCGGGTAGGTCTTGCCTGACCAATCTCATCTCCTTCAATGACCAGGTGACGTATCACCTGGACAAGGGAGAAGTGATTGACGTCATATATCTGGACTTTAAAACAGATTTGGATCTGGTGTCCCACAATCACCTGTTGGAAAAATCGGCCAACTGTGGCCTTGGCTACACCACAGTCCAGTGGCTGAGGAATTGGCTCTGAGGTCAGGCTCAGAGAGTAGTCGTTAATGGAAATGAATAATGCTGTTACTTCATGACCAGTGGTGTCCCCCAAGACTCTGTCTTTGGTCCTGTTCTGTTTAACGTAGTTTCATAGTTTATAGGGTCGGAAGGGACCTGAGCAGATCATCAAGTCCACCCCCCTGCCATGGCTAGAGAGAGTACTGGGGTCAAGTGACCCCAGCAAGGTGTTCATCTAGCCTCCTCTTAAAGAACCCCAGGGTAGAAGCCAGCACCTCTTCTCTTGGAAATTGGTTCCAGATTCTAGCCGCCCTGACCGTGAAGTAGCGCCCCCTGGTATCTAGCCTAAATCTACCCTCTGCCAGCTTGTGACCATTATTCCTAGTCACTCCTGATAGTGCTTGGGGGAACAGGGCCTTCCCCAATGCCTGCTGGCCCCCTCTGACTAGTTTGTAACAGGCCACTAGATCCCCCCTCAGCCTTCTCTTGTGGAGGCTGAACAGGTTCAGGTCTCGTAGCCACTCCTCATAGGGCCTGCCCTGCTGACCCCGATCATGTGAGTGGCCCTCCTCTGGACCCTCTCCATATTGTCCACATCCCTCTTGACGTGCGGCACCCATAACTGGACGCAGTACTCCAGCTGTGGCCTGAGCAGTGCCGCATAGAGGGGAGTACCACCTCCTTGGATCTGCTTGAGATGCATCTATGGATGCATGAAAAGGTGTGGTTGGCATTCCTGACTGCATCCCCACACTGCCTGCCCATATTCATCTTGGCATAAACAATGACTCCAAGATCCATTTCTGCCTCTGTACTAATAAGAAGGGAGTTCCCCAGCCTGTAGGTATGCTGCTGGTTCTTCCTCCCCAGATGCATCACCTTGCACTTGTCGGTGTTGAATCCCATCCTATTCTCATCCGCCCACCCCTGTAACCTGTCTAGGTCCGATTGCAGCCTATTCCTCCCTTCTAGCATGCCCACATACCCCCACATCTTAGTGTCATCAGCAAATGTGAACAGGGTGCTTTTAACCCGCTCATCCAAGTCACTGATGAAGTTGTTGAACAGTGCGAGGCCAAGGACTGAGTCCTGTGTAACCCTACTGCCCAAATCCGTCCAGGTCGAAAATGACCCATCCACCACCACTCTCTGGGTGCGGCCCTCCAGCCAGTTGGCAACCTAATTGACTGTGTGGGTGTCGACACCACAGCTCCCCAGTTTCTTAATGAGAATGGGGGGAGAGACAGTGTCAAAGGCCTTCCGGAAGTCCAGGAAGACTATGTCCATTGTTACCCCTGTATCTAAGGGTTTGGTGACCTGGTTGTAGAAGGCCACCAGATTGGTCTGACAGGATCTGCCTCTAATGAACCCGTGTTGGTTGCCCCTAAGTATAAGCTCCCCTGCTAGACCCTCGTGGACATGTGCCAGAATAATTCCCTCAAAAATCTTGCCCAGGATCAAGGTAAGACTAACTGGCCTAGGGTTTCCTGGGTCCTCCTTCCTCCCCTTTTTGAAGATGGGAACCATGCCTTAGGTGCACCTCCCCTGTGGTCTAAGGGGGGCCGAGGGGGCCGGGTGGCTGTTCCAGTCCCTGATCAGGAAAATGGAGGCAAAGAAATCGTTAAACATGTTAGCTTTGTCGTCTGGGGTGATGACCAAATTTCCTAGTGTGTCCTGCATGGGCCCCACGTTTCCCTGAAACTTCTTTTTGCCCCCTATGTTTTTAAAAAAGGACTTCTTGTTGTCCTTGATCTGGGAAGCTAGTCCCAGTTCCATCTGCGCCTTGGCCTTCCTGACTGCCCTCCTGCATCTCCAAGCAACCACAGTATAATCTTCCCTGGTGATGGCCCCTCCCTTCCATTGGGTGTATGCCTCCCTTTTATGTAGGAGACATTCCCCGATGCTTTTGGTAAGCCATGGGGGCTTTTGCGCCCTCCTGCCCCCTTTGATCCATGTTGGGATTACCTCCCTTTGGGCTTGGAGTATTGTCTCCTCAAGGAATGACCACTCTTCTTGGACACCTGGCACCCTTCCCATCCCCTCCGGGACCTCAGTGCTTCCCTGACTATTCATCTTAGCTCATTGAAGTCCGCCCTTCTGAAATCTATGGCTTCTGCCCTGCTGTAGGCCTTTGCTAGCTTGCGCGGGATGGTGAATTCCAGCAGGCGATGATCACTATCGCCCGGGTGATCGAGCACCTGCAGATGTTGATAAACATCTTTATCAACAATGTGGATACTGGTGTCAGAAGTGGACTGGCCAAGTTTTCTGAGGACACCAAATAGTGGTAGAAAGTCCACACCTAAGGATAGGCTGGTGATCCAGGCTCACTTGGATAGGGTTAAAAAGTGGGCAGATACAAACCTGATGACATTCAATACCGACAAATGAAAGGTACTCCACCTGGGAACAGGAAACCCTCATCACACTTCTAGGCTTGGCAGTGCTATGCTCACTAGCACCAAGGCCAAAAGAGACCATAAGATGAACATGGGCCACCAACGTGATGTCGCAGCTGGTAAAGCAAACCAAACTCTAGCTTGCATCCATAGATGCTTCTCAAGTAAATCTCAGGATGATATCCTCCCAATGTATTCGGCCTTGGTGAGGCCACAGCTGGAGTACTGCATCCAGTTCTGGGTTCCACAATTCAAGGAGGATGTGGAGAAACTTGAGAGTCCAGAGGAGAGCCACGTGCATGGTCAGAGGTCAGGAGAAGAGGCCTTATGAAGACAGGCTGAGAGTCATGGGACTCTTCCGCTTGGAAAAGCCCAGGCTCAGGGGTGACCTGGTGGCAGCCTATAAGTACATCAGGGGTGTGCATGAAGATCTGGGGGAACGTCTGCTCAACAGAGCACCCCAAGGGATGACAAGGACCAATGGTCAGAAACTCCTCCAAGATTGTTTTAGGCTGACCGTAAGGACAAACTTCTTTACTGTCCGAGCCAGCAAGGCCTGGAATAGGCTCCCTCCAGAGTTGGTGCAAGCACCTACTCTGGAATCCTTTAAGAAGTGTTTGGATGCTTATCTTGCTGGGATCCTTTGACCCTTGCTAACTTCCTGCCCTTGGGGCAGGGGACTGGACTTGATGATCTCCCAAGGTCCCTTCCAGCCCTAATGTCTATGAATCTATGAGTCTCTGAAAAATAAAGCTAGTTTAACCATTCAAAGATCTCCAAGAATCTTAGGGATTGATTTAAATTTTAAGATTTATAAATACCATGAAAATAACAATCTGTTCCCAGTGAAAAACATGATTTCATCTACCCCATGTAGAAAATTGTCCTTTATAGATTTCATCTACCCCATGTAGAAGATTGTCCAAATAAGTCTCAAAGAATATCATAAAGGCATGCGCTATACCTGAAAACATAGACAACTACTAGAATAATGTATAGTCATAAGTAGCACCCTATAAATAGACTGTGAAAATCATTAATGGTGCTGTCTTCCAGGTATAGCCGAAGGTACAAGAAAAACTGTAGCTCCCTGTACTGCACTGACACAGTAAGAAACAATCTCTGTCCCGAAGAGCATGAAATCTAAATAGGTAAGATGAACAGTGTGAGAAAAAGGCACAGGAAGTTCAAGAGTTTATAGAAGAAATCCATGGCAGAGTCAGGATGGAAAAATGGTCCTTGACCCCCAGTCCTGTCCTTTAGACCACTGTATCTCCACAGTAAATCCCAAAAGGCCATTGGGAACTGGACAAGAGTCATATGGTATTGAACCATTTATGACAGCCTTAAGAAATAGGAATCCAGCAACCCTACTCCTTGCACATTCTTTACTTTGAACTAGGGCTCACTAACTTGGTCAGTTTGAGAAACACAGGTGAGACTGTATTACCTCTTGCAATTACATGCACAATGGGTACATCAACATGCACAAATAAGTGGAAATACATTCAGTGTGCATTAAGGTAATGCACATTAAGTGATATTTAGCAGGTGTCTGCATGTGCAGAGCCTCCAGTGCTGCCATGTGCCCCTGTGGCCATTGGGGGGAGTCCTAGCCTTCTGCCACATGGCTGCCACCACTTGGAAGACATGTTGAAGCCAGACCTAAGTGCCAGCACTTGGCAGCCATCTTGGAAACTCTGATCCCTGGCCGGTTCCTACTCTGCCCAGGAACTGCATGCCCAGCACAGGGGCAGCATATGGCACCTCCCTCTTTTCCCACCCTGCCTCCCTGTGCCAGGGATGATCCAGCCCCTGCCCTCACAATTCCCACCCCCGTTCCTCCTGCTTCCCCCCTCAAACAACAGTGCCCCTCCACCACCCTTCCCACCCACCAACAATAAAAAGCCTGCTTACAAGTGGGCAACTATATACAGGTGGGAAACTATATACAATAATTTGGATCTTCAAGCCCAGGTTGGGGAGCTATGCAGGGGGAAAGGAGCTAGGGGGCAGAGTCCCAGGGCAGTTGTTCAGCACCCCAGCTCCTAGATGTTCCCCCATGGACCCAGAGGCTACAGTGACCCCTGCAGTGGTGGCCTTATGTGCAGCAGGGTCTTCATCCATGTGGTGTTGGGGAAGTGGTTGTGGCTCAATTGGGAGGTGGCAAGGCCAGCATAGATGCCGGGCTAGGGGGTGGGCAGGAGGTGCCCAAGGATCTCCTATCAGGGCCAGGCAGGAGCTTGCTGTGGGGTGGTAGATGGGGCCCAGGAGCCCTGTGGGGCCATAGACAGGTGCTAGGCAGTGGGGGACATGTATGTAGGCACCAGGGCCAGGAGGATGTCCATAGCCTAGTGGTCGGTGTCCTCCTGCTGCCAAAGCTGCTCAAGGTGCTCCCAATCCAAGGCCTCCATACAGGCCCAGTGGTCCCTCTGTGACCGGTCCTGTGCCTCTGCCCCAGCTATGTCCTCCTCACATCATGATTTTCCACAACCTCCTCATGCGCCTGCTCCCTCACCTCCTGCTCCTCAGCCACTGCCACCAGCTGCTGGAATAGGAGAGTCTAGTTCCTAGTACACCACTGGTACATTGCTGGGCGGCTCCAGTGGTGGGTGGCAGCAACCCAGAGACCGCAACACCACTGGGTGGGGCTGGTGGATTCTCTCCTGTGCCCAGATGCTGGTCCTGCAGAGGTAAGGGACAGGAGCCTTTTGTGAGAGCTTGCAACATTTCAGAGATAAGATGCTCTACACCAGGAGTTGTGCACTTCCTGGCCTCAGATCACAGGTTGGCCATGCATGGGTGTCCAGGGACCATTTTAAGCGGGCTGGGAAGGCAGATACATATTAAGGTGTATTGGAGCCCTGGAAAAACACAAAATTGGAGGCCCCCTCCCTGCCTCCAGCTAGGCTGCAAGCAGGCGATGGGCCCCTTACTCTCCAGGTGTTGGCAGGGGAGGCTGGGTGTACCCTGCCACGCTGGGGATGGGGGGGCACATGCCCACCTCCTCTCCCTGCTCCCTGCCCCCCAACCCCCTTCCCCACCATAGTCAAATGGTCCCACACACATGCACACACACACAGGCATGCACTCTATTCTCAGTCATTCTCTGCATGTGGACACACAGATACAAAAGCACTCTCCCTGCCATGAACACAGACCACAGACTCATGCACACAGAGACACATAGACACAGACACACACAGATGCACACACAGAGGTGAACATAGCTTGGGCTCCCCCCTGCTGCCCTACCCAGGGGCTTCCACAGCCAGGTTGGCATGGCACAGCAGGGAACAGTGCAGCCATGCAAAGAAGCTGCTTGTTGCTGTGAGCTCCATGCTTCCCCAGTGATGTGCAATTTACCTGCACAGCAGCTTTGAGGGGTGGAACCATGTGCCGCCACCCCTGCTGCAGCCACACATGCAGAAGGTGCATCGTGAGGGCAGCATGGAGCTTACAGTGACAAGCAGCTTCTCCATACGGATCTACTATTCCCTGCCATGCCAGGTTACACCTGCTGGGCTGCAGAGGCCCCAGGCTAGAGCAGCAGGGTGGGAGCCCAAGCCCACATCCTGTACCCACCCCTGCCCTGTGCACAGATATGGGGTGTATGGGTCCCTTCTGCCTTCTGGTAGTGCACATAGCAGTGGGAAGCTGAACCAACTCCCACCTGCCACCTTGATGAGACCCCCATTGCCCCATCCCACTCCCTGCTGGGGCCCTACAGCTGTGCATTGTGGCCCTGAGCCCCAAACCCCATGCACCTCCTGGCTGGGCAGCAGCCCAAGTTCAACCCAGAACCCTTCCCACCTCCTTCCCTACAGGGACTCAATTCCCCCTCCCCCCAGTCCCTCACTTACCTGCAGAAGCTGCTTTCCAGGCTGCCTGGGGTCATGCAGCACCCCATGGCACCCACTGCCTGACTGCCTTCCTCCAACTCTGCCAGCCTGCAGAGCTAATGCCAAAACTCCAAAATCCATGGGCTTGTCCAGTAAAATACGAAATCCATGTTTACCTCCAGTAAAAGGCAAAATCCATGATTTACACTGGGATTGTCAACCAGGGGTACACATACCTTAGGGGTTACATATGGGTGGGCAGGGACGGAGCACCACCACCTCCCAGGAGGAGGGGTGGGGTGGGGCGTGTGCAGTGGTGCCTCTCTGTGGGGCAGGGAAGCTCACGCGTGGTGGCTGCCACTGCCACCGCCACACCCCAGCCCAGTAAGTTTCCATGCCCTGCCCCAGCCCTGCTCCTGGGAGATGGCCATGGTTGATCCCTGCCCACCCATGTGCCATTCCAGTCTCTCTGCTTCATGTCTGGCCACATGCTAACCCCTCCCCGCTCAGGGTTCAGCCACACCCCAATCCCCCGCCTTTTGGAATTGGGCCGCAAGCTAACCCCCCCACTTGGCATTTGGCCATGTGCTGGCCCCTTTCTCACTGGCTTGGTGTCTGTCTGAGTGCTACCCCTACACCCCTGCTTGGCGTCTGGCCACCAGGGCTACTTAGCCTGATAAGGTTGAAAACCCATGGTTTACACCATTTTTCTATGGAAAACCTGGATCTCTGCTTATCACCTTTCATTAACATAACCAATCATTTCATCCTTCTGATTCAGGTTGTTATGCCAAATTCAGTTAATTTGAGCTGGTAACAAAACCATTTCTATGTAATGTTAGAAGAAATACTCAGAGTGATAAAGAAAAAATACAATATAATGAGCACTATAAGCTCTACAAAGACAACTCAAGGTCAGCTGATAAAGAAAATAAGACGTTAATTAGGCTATAAAAACCCTAAGTAATGATTAAATAAGGCTGAATATAAACAGTACCACTCTAATTCACCACTATATAAGCAGGTTCAACTTTAACGCATAATGTATGACAAGCTACCCTAACAGAGTGATCAATCCATCCACCTGAAGTGGTGGTTTTAGCACCAAGCCAAAACCTCCACCTGTCCACAACTGGTGTGATCCTTTCCCACATGACATCACCCCAAGCACCCATTAACATCCTTATGTCTTACTGAGGCCTACCATGTTTGCTGCAACACTGTAGTGAGAAGAATGGTCACCCAGCTTTGTAAACTGAAATGATCCAGAAAATATTTTCCTTGGATGTTATCCGTTGGCCCTTGAAATGAACATGTTGGACCTCATTGTGATCTGGGCTGAGGAAAGAATCATGACCATTACCACTAAGGGCATGGAGGTAACCAACACACCATGTGGTTCATGAAGACATTAGAGTCCAGATAGTGGCTTGGGGGCTACAGTGGGTCTGGCTGTGAGTCTGCACTAAGATTAAGGGCCAGAAGTTGCAGTATATTTGGGGCACAAGCACCAACAAGGACTTGGGTAGAATGGGATCCATGTTCTGCTACCATGTTCATCTGTAAGGGATACTTGAGACATCCCATACTGTTGCTCTCCATCACACTGTGCAGTGCACACTCTTGGGCCCAAAGCAGTGAGACAGCAGTGACAACAACAATGAGCATGCCTTTGAACATGAAGGAAATGGCCATGGCGGAGCATGAGGATATATTTTTTGTGGACTTGTTCCCCAGCTAGGTTCCAAAACTGACCCAAACCATGACCCAAACATGGACCCAGGACACACAAGATGGGAACAGTTTGGACAAGCCCTTCATTGAGTAGATGGAAACGGACAACCTGCCACCAACTGGCAAAACGTTTTAGCAGCTCTGAGGTACAGGGTGCCTGGTGGTGTGTTCAGAAGCCCAGGAAATTGGGGGTGATAACAGCTCAAGAATGACTTGGGAGTCAGACTAGTAGAAATTCAAGTCTGAATTACACAGCCTATGAAAATATACGAATGCAGCTAAAATATAGTTTAATATACTGAATTCAGAGAAATTTAAACTCTTCCCTTTCAATAAAGAAGTATACTTTCTTTCAGCTCCTTTGTGCTGCTTCTGTATGTTGCACAAGCTGCGGCTCGTTCTCTGGAGGCACGCAGAGATCATAGACACACAGACATTAGTCGGCAGAAAGGATTTATTTGCTTGCAAGCAAGGCCAGAGCGGAGCTCTGCGCTCAGATCAACTCTGACCCCTAATTGTGTTTGCAAGCGGCTTTTATCTCTCTCAAATTTCCTTGACGCGTGCGTAGATACAGAAGTTCCTGCAACTTACTCCCGTATCATATAAACATACATGTAATTACATCGTTACATACATTGCATGTATAGTATAATTAATTATTTGAGTAGGCGGGGCGGAGAGGTAAATATGCAACAGCTAATTAAGCATGCTCAGTACTACTGCAGTTTGCAAGAGTTCATCAAGAGTTTACTCCCTTAGGCTATGCAGTTAAATTCCAGCTTGAACTAGTTTAGTAGTTGATATGCGAAAAGTCGAAGAAGGAGGGGGAAGCGTGCTTCCCTTATCAAGAGCAAGTCAAACTGTGCAATTCTAACAATATTCCCCCCTCAAGATGCTTTCTGCTTCCCATTCCTATTTAGACAGATTAAGATAATTGCGAGGAATCTTTCTAAGAACCATAACTTTTGCTGCAGTCTGCGCTTTGAGGGGGACTGTCGCAACTCGCATTCCTTCAACTGTGGTCGTTATCAATCTTATGAACCAGGGAATAAGGCAAGGAATAAAAATCAACCCAGCCAGAGCACACAGAAATACAAACTCTACTTTCTTCTACCAGGCTCCCCTAAGCAGATTAGACCACCAGTCCCCGTCTCATGTGTTTTTCCATGTTTGTATTCGTACATGGGCTATTTTTTTTTAAATTTCTTTGGCAATCTCTAATCTGCTTTTCTGTTATCATTTATTTGGAGACAACAATTAGAAAGGTTGAACTTTCTGCAGACTCCGCCATCCTCTGCGAGTAAATAGTTTAAGGCTATTCGATTTTGGTATATGGCTTTTCTCATCTGAGAACTCTGTCTGGCCAGTAACTCGAGAGCAGTGGCAGTTTGGTTAGTAATTATTTTTAAAACTGCCTGCAACCTGATAATTCTATTTAACCTGTATATTGCTGTTCGGTATCCCCAACTTCTATCATTGGCCCATGTGGCCAGTCCATAATACTCAATAATCCTTTGAGGGGGCCATTCATCCTCTTTCCACTTTTGGGAGCCACCCTGTGTTAAATTTACATCAATATTTTTCTTGTTCCTTTTCCAATCATCATACAAAGAGATCCCCAACTTATTTCCAACCTCAAACAGCAATAAAAAGAAAGCTGGTATAATCACCCCAATGTAGCAGGTTCCTACCCACCCTTGTGGTAGTATTGTATAGGCCCGTCGTCCGCAAATCCAATAATGTCCTTTTAAAGCTCTATTTTCTCTATTAGTGGCATTTGGAGGGGCCCAACCATAGGGCATCTCAGGAAACCCCAAGCCCCCTCCCGGACCTAAAGGACTAGCAGCTGTGAGGTTTTCGCCCATCCTGGGTATTGTTTGTACAATCTGTGAAATTACTACTTTGATTTGTGGCACTCCAGAACTTATTAAACCACGCAGTTGTTCCATTAGGGTGCTGCCACACTAGCCGATCATAGCCTGAGCTGTTAGGATAAGAATTCTGTTCTGATTTTGTAAGGTTCATCCACTGCACCTTCAAGGTCCATGCACAATGGCTATGTCCTAAACTCTTTCTTGTACCATTATTACTGATGCAATATTCCCCCAGTGCTACCTGGGAAAGGTCCCAGCTATGGTTTTCATCCCATTCCTGACTAGTATTTCTAACATCTCCCTTACTACTCACTAGCCACTTTGGGGCCAGAGGAAAAGCCCTCCAAGGCTACCGTCCTCCGACCTTCTGGAGTCCCCCATAGGCCCAGCAGTTGGTGAGATTGAAGGTACCTGCAATTCTTTCCATCATGTCAACATATAAATTTGCTTCTGGGGGAGCAATTGAGGGGGACGGGGATATAGAGTGACGGCTAGGGCTGCTCGATCCTGCCTCCTTTACTACATAGATAACAACAAGGCATATTAAGACTCTTGCCATATTCTCTCTCTCTTGAGATCGAATACAGCCTAACCTCTTCTTTTGTTATTTCCTTATCTGATTTTCTGGACTCTGACTAAGCCGCCTCAGGCGCACTTGGAGGTCACCAGTAGTTTCACAGCTTCACCTGCTGGCTTCTTGTTCCGAGGACGGCTCAGCCTCCGGAGTGAGCTCGTCCTGGGAGCTGGTGTCTTCTGACGCTCGTGGATGTCATTTCACACGGCTATGGTGTATCCAACGGTCATGGCCGGCAATCTTTACAGCGGTGTGGGTTGTTAAAAGTACCTGGAAAGGGCCACTCCACCGCTCAGTCAAAGGTTCCTTTTTCCACCGCTGCACCAAAACCCAGTCTCCCGGGTGGAATTCATGTACCTGAACGTCTAAAGGCAGACGTTGAAAGGAGGCTGCATACCTGTGAAGAGAAGACAAGACAGACTGCAAAGCAATAACGTACATGTGAAGCTCGCTATTATCTAATTTAAAAGTTACGTTTTCTCGCATCCCAGGAGGTAAGACCCGAGGAGGCATGCCAAACATAATTTCATATGGGGTTAATTTGATGCCTCGTCGGGGAGTGTTTCGAATGCAAGTAAGAGCTAGCGGCAATGCCTGAGGCCACTTAAGGTGTGCTTCAATACAGATCTTGGTGAGTAGAGTTTTTAAGGTCTTATTCATGCGTTCCACTTCTTCTGAACTCTGTGGTTTCCATGGTGTGTGTAGTTTCCAAGTGATCTTGAGGGCTTGTGCGACTTCTTGAACTACCTTTCCTACAAAGAGTTGTCCTTGATCCGACTTGATGGAGTCGGGCAGAGAATACCAGGGAATGATCTCCTGCAACAGATACTTCACTACTGTAGCCGCAGTGGCAGTCCTGGTGGGCCGTGCCTCGACCCAACCGGAGAGCTGGTCTACCATGACAAGTAAAAATTTATGATGTCTGGATCATGGGCAAAATCAATCTGCCATGCTTGTCCAGGGTATGCCACCCAGGGTCTACTTCCCATTGGCACAGGAGGTTTCGTTCGAGGGTTTACTTTCTGACATGCGATACACCTGGTAGCAATACGCTGAGCTTCTACATATAGCCCTGGGGCTACTGCTTGGCAGACCACTAGATTACCCGTAGCCAAGCCTCCTATATGGGTACTTGCATGGAGCTGGTGCAGCACCTCCCGAAGCAATGGCCTAGGTATCATGACTCTCCCTCCATACTACCTCATCCAAGGTTACCGCTGCCCATCCTGTTCATCTTTTTCCATCGATGACAGAGCTGTAGCCGTCTATGAAATATTCAGCATCTGGGTTCTCAATTGGGTCCTCAGCAAGATCAGGTCGCACCTGTGTGGTCTGATTCAGGACCTCTAGGCAGTCATGCATTGGTCTCCCTTGTCCCAGCAGCAAGGTTGCAGGGTTCAAGGCTGTGGTATGTTTGAAAGTAAGTCCTGGATTAGAGAGCAAAAATATCTCATATCGTGATTGTTGAGAAACTTTCCCCCCTCAGTCCCTAGAATCTGGGGAACTCCATGTGGGGTGTGTATTTCCATGTCTGCACCCATGACTATCTTCTGGGCTTCTTCAACAACCACTGCTGTGTCTGCCACAGCCCGAAGGCAGGCTGGCCACCCGAGCGCAACTGGATCTAGAACCTTTGAGTAATATCCCATGGGTCTCCAAGTTGGGCCTGATGGTTGCGTCAGCACCCCGGATGCAACCCCTCGATTCTCATGAACATACAGTCGATATGGCTTTTTATCATTTGAGATGGCCAGGGCAGGGGGGTGGGTTAATGTTGCCTTAAACAAATCAAAGGTGTGCTGCATTTCTTTAGTCCACTTCCATTCAGTGAGACTCTCCTTAGTCAGGGAGTCATACAGTGGTCTAAGCCTTTCCAGCATAATCTGGTATCCATAGTCGACAGAACCCAGTTAGCCCTAGGAATGCCCGCAGCTCCTTGACTGACTTAGGTGAGGCTAGACCTTGGATTGCCTGTATGCGGTCCACACTCAGGGCTCTGACTCCCTTTGAGAGCTTATATCCCAAAAATGTAACTTGAGGCTGACATATTTGGGCTTTCTCTCTAGAGACCTTATATCTTTTTTTTCTAGAGTGTTTAGCAGTGATCTGGTGACTTCCTCGCAGAGTTGCAAATTTGGGCTTGCAACCAGCAGGTCATCCACATACTGGAGGGGAGTCACTGCGGGGTGTGATCCCTTCCACTCCTCCAAGTCCTTCTGAAGGGCAAGTCTGAAAATATGGGGGGCTGCTATGAATCCTTGTGGGAGAACCGTCCACATGAGCTGGGCTTTATGGAAAGTATCTGGGTCCTCCCATTCAAAAGCGAACAATTTTTGGCTCTCTTGGTAAAGGGGAATGGAGAAGAAAGCATCTTTCAAATCTAGCACTGAGAATATTTCAGCTCCCCCCAGTACTTGTGTCAAAATCGTGTGTGGGTTCGGGACTACAGGGTGGTCTGAAAGAACCTTCTTATTTACTGCTCGCAGGTCTTGGACCAGTCTGTATGAGACCCCATCTGCCTTTGGCACTCCAAGAATGGGGGTATTATATGGTGAGGACCCTTCCACTAGCCATCCGTACTTCTTGTATTTCTCTATTAACGGCTTGAGTTCAACCCTGGCCGCTCGGCTGAGTGGATACTGCTTTACCCAAACGGGCCCTCCCCATCCTTGAGTATGATCCTTACCGGGGAGACCGACTTAGCTCGCGCAGGGGTTCCATCAGCCCATACCGAAGGGTCTACTCCAGTCATGTGATCTTCAGAACTTACTACAGGGCGTCAGTCCTCCAGGAGAGTCATCTGATAGTTCGAGCTCTGCTTGACAGGTAACTGGACCACCATCTGGTCGTCTCTGAAAAATATCTCAGCTTGCAGTTTTGTGAGTAGGTCTCGTCCAAATAGCGCAACCGGGCAACTTGGGGAATATACAAAGGAGTGCTCAAGCAAATGGTCTCCCACTTTGGTGAGGAGTGGCTTACAAACGGAGAGTCGGGATTGCGTTCCCTCAATCCCTTCCCCAAGAACATGCTGTTTGCTAGTTCCTGCACAGGGTGGGTTTTCTGGAATCATTGAAAATGTAGCCCCAGTATCAACCAAGGCTTCAAAGTCTCTGCCACCAACCCTAATAGTTACCATGGGGTCTTCTCGGGCTCCAACCCGAAGGGTAGTGGTCTTAGATCCCTGTCCCCTTCATTCTGTGTCTTCACCCTTTTCCTCTGCCCGCATGAGGTAACCCCTTGGTTCACCCTCTCTCTTCTCCTTCAACTTTGGGCATTCCCTCTTCCAGTGTCCTACAGTAAGCACAAACGTCTGCTCCCACTCTTCCTCCTTTCCCTTTCTGTATCCCAGTTTTTCCAGGGTTACCTCCAGTTATAGCAGCCGCCAGCACTGCCATCTGTCGCTGAGCCTTTTTATCCTCTTTGCGCTCCTGCGCTTGCTCACGATTCCCGTATACCTTATATGCGATTTCCACCAGCTCTGAAATCAGTTTCCCAGGACCTCCCTCAGGTTTCTGTAGCTTCTTAAGAATATCAGCAGCAGATTGACCAGTAAACATAAGATTTATCATGCGTTGATTATCTGGGGCTTCTGGATCTAGGTCTGAAAACTTGCGGAACGCCTCATACAGCCTCCCGAGGAAGGCTAAGGGATCCTCTTCTTTTTTCTGTCTCACTTCATACAATTTAGACAGATTAGTGACCCGGGGCACTGCCTTTCCCATTGCTTCCACTATAATCCCCAGATACTGTGCACTCAGCTCTCTTCCTGCTGCAGTATGATTATCTCATCTCAGTTCCTCAACAGGGCAGGTATCACGCAAGGCATGACCGGCAGCTCCCTCCGCTTCTAACCTGGCTGCTGCAATGTGCTCTGCTCTCCCCAGTACTAATCTCCTCTCCTCAGGGGTCAGGAGGGTCTGGAGCATCATCTGGACATCAGCTCAAGTGGGTCGATGGGTTTGCCCAATGGATCGTAAGAAGTCCCTCATCTTTTCAGGGTCTTCATGAAAAGAGGGGCTCTGATTCTTCCAATTGAATAGGTCTGAGGTACTAAATGGGGTGTAGACAAAAGTTGCATCACCCCTCTCTCCGATAACCTCTCGCATCGGGCAGTTCAGCATCGGCCATGATTCTACAATATTGCGCAAATTATAGCCCTTATTCCCCGATTCAGATGGGGCACTTGGCTGAGGCACTCGCTCTGAATCATTAGGTATATTTTGAGACGCTGGTGGTTTCCCTGAGGGAGGGAGTGGTGGTGCAGAAGGACTGGGTCCTGGGGAGGTGTCTGATTCATCCTCGCTACCTGTCGGAGTGACCGGAGAACGAGCCCGATACCCGGCTAATTCAGGATCCCCCCCTCCCTCATTAGACTCGGGGAGTACAGGCGGTCCTCCTTGGGTCTTTCCTTTAACAACTATCACGTGAGATTTTACTAAGCATTTCTTAATCCAAGGTGGCTGATCTTGGGCCACTCCTAACCAACAGTCTATGTAAGGGAACTGATCTCAGTGTCTCTCTTGCATAACTACCCCATGGACGGCTGTCACTTCTTTTACTACAAAGGATCCTTTCGGGGTCCAGTGGACCCCGAATGTTGGCCACTCAAGTTGACAAAACTTAACTAAATCATCCTTTTTCATCTTTATCCCATAAGCCGCCTGCTTTGTAAATTTCCTAAAGTTCCGTAAAACACAACCCAGAGGAATACTTGAGTTTTCTACATAGGAGCTACCCGCCCCCATTTTAATGCCCACAAAAGTGCATTCAACGCACACTAAATACCAGAAAGCATGCACCAAAAGATCCGAGCCAAAGACTGTCCGCAAAAGTGCGTCCCACGTACACCAAATACCGGGCCAAAAGAATCCCCGGAACAAAACTAAATCGAACAAGTCTCTTTTGTCCCCAGATCCAAAAACCAAATTGGGCAAGGGAATTCGTATACTCACTCAAGTATCCTAGAGATCTCGATTGGAATGCCGGAATGTGTGTCTGGCGTCCTCAGAAACCGAGAATTATACACAGGTAGCCTTTAACCTCCCGGGTACCCTGACTCATGTCTCAAACCCCCGGGCGAGCCCAAAAAGGCGGCTCGGTGCGCACTCCCCGTGGCGGCAGGGACGATCTTGTCACTGGGTCCCAGGGTGGTCCAGGAGGCTCCTGCCTGGCTCGCCAAATTGTTGAACAAGCTGCGGTTCATTCTCTGGAGGCACGCAGAGATCACAGACACACAGACATTAGTTGGCACAAAGGATTTATTTGCTTGCAAGCAAGGCCAGAGCGGAGCTCTGCGCTCAGATCAACTCCGACCCCTAATTGTGTTTGCAAGCGGCTTTTATCTCTCTCAAATTTCCTTGACGCGTGCGTAGATACAGAAGTTCCTGCAACTTACTCCCGTATCATATAAACATACATGTAATTACATCGTTACATACATTGCATGTATAGTATAATTAATTATTTGAGTAGGCGGGGCGGAGAGGTAAATATGCAACAGCTAATTAAGCATGCTCAGTACTACTGCAGTTTGCAAGAGTTCATCAAGAGTTTACTCCCTTAGGCTATGCAGTTAAATTCCAGCTTGAACTAGTTTAGTAGTTGATATGCGAAAAGTCGAAGCAGGAGGGGGAAGCGTGCTTCCCTTATCAAGAGCAAGTCAAGCTGTGCAATTCTAACATGTACTTCTGTGGATCTCAAGGTCACAGGGCCAAGAGGAGGCAAGCTCCTTCCCACTCCAAAAACTTTAGACTTGCTCTGTCTCCTCTCCTGAGGCTTTTGAGCAAGCAGGGCAATAAGCTCCCCGTTTCCAATCTCTACAGGAATGAATGGATGCTGCTGCCAGTGTCCACTCCCAGTCCTTTGAGGCCTAGTCAGGAGGACAGGAGCAGATCCACCAACCTCTAAATCAAAAGTCAACAATAGAGGAAGTCCATAAGCAAAGAAGAAACTGAATCCTTCTTTCTTCTCTTGTGAAAATGGCAGTGACGCCAGGGACAGAAATGCATTTTGCTCTTGCATTTGAGAGTTGTACTGTACTGCTTGTCCTTGGTGCACAGGAATTGTAATGATCTGATACTGTAGGTAATCTTACATCAAAGTCTTCCTATTACATAGTTATTAGAAAACATTTTGGGGGAGTAAAGCATAGCAATATATGCCTTAAACATTTTTTCATCATTTTAAAAGAAAATATCTCATAAGAGGATTTTTTTTAATTTTCCAAACATTTTAAATTTTTCTAATTGTTTGACCCCCCACCTAAAGTCCTCAGAAAAAAATAGGAAAAAACCATGTTTTTTCGGAATGATTCTGTTTTTTCCTGGGCCTTCACATCTCTAGGTTGATGGCTAAGGCAGGTAAGTCCTACCTAAGTTTCTCAAGGGCTGAGACAGGGTTCTCAGTTCCTTATTCAAGGGTTAAACAGGTCATGTAAATCACGGGGTGGAAATGCAATTCACAGCCCTACTCTGCAACTGGGCCACATACTAATGACTACTTGTAGCCCATTCTGCCTCCTCCTCTGTGGATGCCCTGCATGCGCTAGGGTAAGTCAGTGTATTTCAGCCTACTTGCAGCTCTGCTTGACTTCTGGGTGAATTCGGCATGCCTTGGGACAGGCTCAGCAGAGTGGGATCCAATCCCTGAAACAAATTTCCAGTGCACAAACATACAAAGATGTACAATCACAGGCTTTTATTTATGTGCATATAAGGCCCTGCATTCCAGCTCCCCAGTGTGGATATCATCAGTGTCAGACCCATATCCTGCTGTGTGGGTCCCAGGAGAGGAGAGGTTTGTTAGCAGGGAACGCTGTCATCTTTTGGGGTGTCACCTTTTAGGACACTAGCTATCTCCTTCACTGTAGGGAGAACCCCACCAAAAGTTGGATTTCTGTGTATGGGCACAAGCAGTACCAGTCAGAGGAGCTGCTGAGAACTCTTAAGCAGACTTCCGTGGCTCTGGATTACCAATTCCTAGAAATGTCATGGGTACAAGAGAGGTGCTCAGGGAGGATCCAGGAATTGGCCCTCCAGACTCAAGCCTCTACCCATTTGCAAGGGAGTCAAGCAAGCCCTTGCTGGTACTGCTGTGGAGTCATGAAGTTCTTTTTTGACAAGGGTGGCTATTGCCATGGAAAGGGCAGATGATGTCACAGATGAGCAAGTTTCCACCTACTCTCTATCCTGTTTACTTTATGCCACTGGGCTCTAGGGATGGGGTACACACTGAGACCTCCAAACCTTTGGGGTTCTGTCCTTGAGTCACATTTTGGGCAGAGATCGGTGGGGTGGTAAACAGTTTTATCTTTATTAGGAGCAGGATTCAGCAAGTCGCATGCTCACAGCTTGCAGGGAGAACTACAACTACTCACCACCACAAACCACACCCACAGGGCACCAGTGGGAAAGTCTGAGTCCTCCCACTGCTGGCCCCTTAAAGGTACATTCCATATACCACACTCTCCCCCATTTGACCACAAGCAATGGGCCCAGTTTCATGCAAACATGGGCTGCCATGGGCACTGGCCATCACCCCACTTCCCTACCCCTCCACTTCTCTCTGCCCAGCAACTTTCACCAAATGTTCAGTGAGAGTATGAGGCAGGTGCCTAGGTGCACTGTGTTCACTCCTCCCCATACTTCGGCTGCTGAAGATGCCCAGAGCTTTGCACTCCTCCATGTGGCTAGATGACAAGCAGGCATTGGAGGTCTGAGGAGCAATAAATTGTGGAGCAATAACCTTTGCAATTTCCTGCTGCCTCCTAATGGCACATGTAGATGTGTCCCCAAACTCCTTAATTTGGTTAATGCAGCTTCCAACTTATAAAGTGTAAAACTGGGGAGAAAAAAAGACTTGTGAAAATTTGCAACATAATTATTTCAGTTTCTTTCATGTATCTCATAATAGTTTATTTTAAACCTCCATTTTTTCCAGTGCAACCTTGTGACTACCCACAGGTAGAAAATATCGAATTAAGTGGCTATTATCAAAGCAACAGAGAACGAGCCTTTCCAGCACAGATAGGCTCATCAGTGTACTACAGCTGTGCCAATGGTTATGTAACTGCTGTGGCGCTGTGGCAGAAAGCCACCTTGTTTCTCCCCAGAATCTCTGCCCTGTGACACTGTGACTAAAATCTCTGAGCAGCAACCATTTGATTAGGGTGGGTCAGCACGGAGGGGACCACACCCTGGCCGGTCTCTTTAGGTAACTTGAACTGGCTGCATTCCTGAGGGAGGGGGGAAACCTGCTCCCTCTGCCTACTGACTTGCATCAGTTACCTAGGTGGGGGGTTTCTACCTGGGGACCTGGAATCTGCCTGGTAACAGGTGACGTATTTCAAATTGGTTGGCTGACAGCCAACTGGGGCTGACCTCCACTGGACCAGGTGAATGAAGTCACAGGGGCTATATAGGTTGGGAGGGAGAGGAGGCTC